>NC_142743.1:20242906-20300406 GCF_051943395.1 Hippocampus bargibanti
GTTTTCGAGTTCGTGATGATTCCTGACGTGACGTCACTGAAGGAATGCCCCTGACCGAGAAACCGACACACAATGCATTTTGGGTACTTTGTTTGGTCTGAAAACATCTGTGATGATGGCGAAATTAAAAGGAAAACATAAATAACGTGACGGTGAATCGTTGTGTGTTGCACCAATACTACTATTTGATACTAGTTGACACAAATTCCCAGCAGACAAATCAGCCCATTTCGAACGTAGCTTGGGCGCCATCTTGTGCATTTTCTGGGCGTTACATCGGAGTCCAGAAAAAAAAAGTTATAATGTATGTACTGGACAAATGGTCTTTCACAACATTGACTTTTTCATTGAATTCATTACAGACACACGCAGCAGTGAGGAGAAGGGGGGAGGGAGGGTAGACAGGTGGACAAATGTTATCACATTATGCTGTTAATATTATTCAATTATTATATTTTTTACTAGTTGGTACGATAGCATTATTAATATGAAAAGCAAATTAGTGACAGCTGATCATCAGACCAGACTAACCACAGAGAATGTGAAAGTTAGTGGATGCTCTCTGCACATATAAATCAAGCCATATAAATAAAATATTTGATATACTGTAGTGTATTTTTTACACGAGTAATTCGTTTTTCACATAATTTTACATGATTTTAATTTCTCTGAAAAGAACCGGAATTCCTATCACTAATTACGAGTAGTCTTGTGATGTTACTCCTCTATCATACCAGCAGGGGGCGACATTATTAATTTTTCGATGCCCCCCCCCCCCACACACACACACGAAGGACCCAAAAAACAATGGAAGGTAACTCGTAAATTTTCTAGATGACATTTCATTCCGTTTTTGTTATTCACCTTAGTTTAGTTAAAAATACAGTAGTTACTACGTTGAAAATGACAGGATTAATTCGAAAAAACGGGGGAAAATAACACGGTATGGACTTCATCCAAATGAACAACGGGTGGGGGGGGAGTCCAGCTGGAAGATTACAGTATTCCACCCAACACGCGTCATCAATGTCGCCTCACAGCAGGACTCGGCTTGCTTTGTACAGTACGTGTTGTGTTTGCGTGTGGCTAAGGGTCACATTTGTGTGTATAACACCATATTCAATAATCGGCCCAGCTGGTGATGGCGAGCCGCGCTAGATTAAACCGACCTGGAATGTTCTCAATAAAAGCTGTAATCTTTACAGCAACCTGTACAATGCTGCATTAACACCTTCTTATTTAATTTGTTACACTTATACATGCTTCAATAGTCTCCCGTGATACAAAGCAGTATTTTCCTATTCTGTTCCGAGTCTGTTTTATGACCTTGATTTGTCTTGGAGTCCTCCATGCAAAACGAGGGCTTGACAAAATGGCGAAACAAATTTTTACATACAGTGACAACCAAAAACTGTGCCGATGTGTCACAGGAAAAGTAATAGTTCTACAATTTACGACAAATAATTGATCGCTGTTCATCCAGCAATATGTAGTTGACAGGAAAATCCGTTTTGTTTTGTTTTTTTGCTCCTTGACGAGATGGTCGACATTCCCATGAACCCATGGGTACATCAGGAAGATCTGACTACTTGACTACTGGTGATTACATGAGTAAAATGAGATATAAACACTGAATCAATGAGTCGCTAAGCGCTTGCCACATTATAATGGCAAGGACAAACCTCAAGTTTATGTGTGTGTGCGTGCGTGTGTGTGTGTGTGTGTGTGTGTGTGTGTGTGTGTGTGTGTGTGTGTGTGTGTGTGTGTGTGTGCGCGCGCGCGCGCGTGTGGGGGTGTGTGCTCGTGCACGTATGTGTTGGCAATGAAAATCCGTTAGCATTTGATCTGTCTCACTCATCAAAAGCCAATTACAATGTATAAGGATCATACCCACACACACACACACACGCACACACACACGCACACACACACACACACACACACACACACACACACACACACACACACACACACACACACACACACACACACACACACACACACTCAGTGTGCCCTTCAACTGACTTTACATGATGCCACACACCTAGTTACAGTTGCTTCAGCGGAAAAGTACCAGCCAGGTAAGAACTTTAGCCTTATCCATGCATCACAGCTCATTTGTTGATTCTTCCTTGCATATTCATATTGTCTTACAAGAAATGGCGCATGATGTAGCAGAACCATTTTCACACAAGGCCACAAAGATTGATAAGAGTCACCGCAATCACCTAAACTGTGCACTTTTGCTGTTATTCTACCCCATCTGAGAACTTGGTTGACTATTTGTTGCAGGTTGACGTGCCCACCAGCGCGGCGCAACCTTGGAAATCATGCAAGTAGAGCAAGAACACATTAACTGCACACAAGAAAGCCAATGCTGAAATTTGAACTATGAGGTAGGCCTGCAAGCCACAACTTCACTGTGATAAAGCTACACCACTAATCTGATTCACAACAGATTATTTTCTTACAGACAGTGTTTTTTTTTAGATGTTCGGTTACCTGACATGTTTTGGCGTATACTTCCGTCACTGTCTGTAAGAAAGTTATCTGTTGTAAATTAGATAACAAGTAGAAAGTATGGATTTAACACAACTAATCTGATTCAATTGAGACTGGCTGAAGAGATCATCAACAAAAAATGCTACAACTCGGGATGAAAAAAAATACCCCCTGATCAATTCCTGTGAAAATCAAGCAACAACATTTTGCATCTGAGTAACTACAATGTCTATTGTTGTTGCTATATTAGAGTGAAAAAGTGAATATTCTGACATGTAAGAAGGATGTTACTGTACTACAGTAAAGTCTCGTTATATCGATATTCAAGGGAGTCCGAAAAAATATCGATATAAGCGGGACTATCGATATATCCGACCCTGTTTGCATGTAATTTTCTCCGTGCGTGAATAGAAATAGTATCGATATAACCGGGACTATCGATATATCCGATATCGATATAACAAGACTTTACTGTATTATCATTATTATTATAATAATAATTATTATACTAATTATTATTATTCTTATTTTGGCAACCAATTCAGAGTCCACATTACAGGAACGACAAAACTTACAATAGCTCGCTTAGGTAGTACATTTGGGAATTAGAAGTTTTGTACCCATTTTAGCAAGCATCAAAGGAGTCACCATGTTCGATTTGCTTTTGTGGACCACATCAAATGATTCGTGAAATGATTCGAATGTCTTGATGACCACTTGGGAGGAATCATGTTGCTTCACGATCATGGTGTAAATTTAGCGTCTTTACTCATACACTTGTGCCTGTCGAGTTTTTGTAAGACCGAAGAGCTGTTTTAAGTAAATAAATATCTGTTAAGTAAGCATTTGTGTGTTGAGCAACTCGTCCAACGGCCTCAATCCTCCTCCCAGCACAGAGTTCAGCCGCCGCTGTTGAAAAGTTACTTCTCAGTGTGAGCGCATCTGACTCAATCTCAATTTCCTATTCATACAAGTTCCCTACTGTGTGTGTGAGCAACGTGTGCGTTTGAGTGTACGCACACACACTAACCTATGCATGTGTATGTGTACCGCCCTCCAAACAGAAATCCAGCTTCCTCCTCTGTTCTATCATCAGCATTGTTGGTTGCCTTAGTGCTCGGAGAGACTCTGACTGGTCTCATATCCATGACGACAAGGTGTTTGCGAAGAGTTTGAGAGAAGGAAGAAGGAAGTGCATTTGACCCGCCCCACTTTAATTCCTGCGGGATCTTCAGGTAAGCAAGCACACGCACCTAAAGTTGAATGAAATGGGGAATGCTGTTGTGTGGTATGTTTAATTTAGTCTGCATGATCAAACACGCACTGTGACGACATTAAAAGGTGGGTGCGGAAGTGATCAAATAAAGACATTTCAATGAGAGGCAAGTACAAAAGGAAAAAAACTCACCAGTTGAGCCGGTAGTACTTAACAAACAAGGTTGCCGCCCGCAAGTTGGGCATTGGTTGACTATCATGGCCAACAAGGCCTTCTCTGCTGGCCTAACCACGATCAGGAGAAATTACCAGGAGTTACCAGGAGTGATCAGGAGTTTTCCAAACACCATTCTAACATTTGCTCCTTGAAACTGTTTTAATTTACTTCAAAGTTGTTGTCGCATTCCGTGTGTTGGAGTTTGCATGTTCTCTCCGTGCCTGTATGGGTTTTCTCCGGGACCTCTGGTTTCCTCCCATTTGAACTCTAAATCACATGTGTTAAAGTCAAGGCGTGGGGGCCAGATCTAGCCTACCACATCATTTTATGTGGCCCGTGGGAGCAAATCTTGAGTGTCAATTTTCATGATCTTTGCTGAAATCTGTATCAAAATGTCAATTTGTCATGGGTAAAAAAATAACGTTAGCTGTAATTCCGAAGTGGCTCGGAACAACAACAACAAAAAAAAAAAAGAGTTTGACACCTTCGCTCTAAATTGTCATTAGGTGTGAGTGTATGTGTGGATGGTTGTTTTGTCTCCGTGTGCACGGCGATTGCCTGGAAACCAGTTCTGGGTGTTTTTAGATAGGCCTCCCGCAACCCTTGTCAGGATAAAGTGGATGGGAATATGTGATGGTCACCCATCAAGGTTATACATCGTTTTTAGACTCATCCTGAAATTTCACCTGAATTCCAGATATACTACATATATCACCATACCTGCTCCCACTGGGTTCCATCCTAAGGAAACATGATATTTCCTTCCACTGCTATGCAGATGACTGTCAGATCTATGTCCCTCTGAGGAAAACAGACACTTTCTCTTTCAGGCCACTTTTAGCGTGCCTGGAGGAAATCAAAACCTGGATGGCATAAAATATCTTGAACTTCAATGAAAAGAAGACAGAAGTGATACTGTTTGGTCCAAGTGGCCCATGTACAGCTGGATAAAATAAAACATCTCCTATGGCATCCTTTCACTGGCCCCTTATACATTTTAGAGTTCTTTTCAAGATCTTATTATGTGTCTTCAAATTTTTAAATGGCCTCGCTCCTTCTTACCTCTCCGAGCTCATCCACCTTCGGACACCTCAGGTCTGCTGACCAGACATTGTTAGATGTGTAAAAAACTAATCGGAAGCTTTGAGGGGATGGAGCCTTTTCCGTTGCAGGTCCTACTCTGTGGAATTACCTGCCACTGACCATTCGGCAAGCCCCCTTGCTGCCCATTTTTAAAACTCGTCTCAAAACTCACTCGTACTCTTTGGCATTCGACTCGGCATGATTCCGGCTTGAGCTTGGTTTCGCTCCCTGATGCTTTCTACTATCTTTGTGACCGCTTTTTCACTGTATATGATACCTGTCCATGTTAGGGGCTTTGTTGTAGCTTCAGTTAAAGTGCTATATAAATCAATATGCATTGTATATGCCTTATTTTTTTGGTGTGGTGTAGTTTGGGCCTTGTAACATCCAGTTTTAAGTGTATTACATATGTTATATGTGGGATAGTCTCTAGGTATCGTTAATTAATTCCACCAACAGTTAATCAGAATTGATGAATGAATTAAAAAACAATCACAATCTCAAGACTTTTGAGGAGGCTTATCAGCTTTACTTTAAAATCTGCAAAAAACCCAAAGACGAATGAGAAACTGCCCAGGAGAGAGTTTTCTCATTACAAACCCTTCCCCCACCGAATCTCCCAACAGGCAGCCATCTTCTTCCTGGGATCACAACAGGGGTGAGAGAAATACGAGAATATGTGAGTTGTTATTCCTGAAAGTTGTCATTACAGCGGTATCTACGTCATGGGAGGGTACCGCATAGCATGAAGGCAGCGTGTGGTGTCCTCGGCAGTTGTAAACACAAGTCAGTGTGTAAAACTCACCTGGAGCCCATAGCGTTATGGGCATTGCGTTAGATGTGATACCTAGGGAAGGCTTGTACAAAGGTGTGCTGCCCTTCGTTGGAATGTTGCTCTGGCGTCGACGATTCAGGTTTTTGCCGTTAAGCCTGCACCAAACACAGACAGACACACACAAGCACACGTGCACACGCATAGACTAGGACAAAGATTGGCGAGAGCACACATGCATGCGCACACACACAACACACACATTCACGCACAAGGATAGCATTTCCCATCCGGAGCGCTAGTAGAGGAGGGAGGGAGGGAGGGAGTAGTGTTGGGGGTTTGGGCTGTCCTATTCTGGTTTGGTGAGTTTTGTGAAGGAGCCAGTGTGTACACCGTACACAGGTGCAAAGAGAAAGAAAGAAGGATCGAGAACAGAAGCAGAAAACCAATGGACGGAGAAGAGTGCTAGTCGTGATGTGTGTCCAGCTGACATTCACCTGAAAAACCGGAGTGAGACGTCAGCGATGGTGTGCTGTAAGGAGGGTTTTCTCGTCTCTGCGAGTGCTTGTGCCGGTCGTAGTGTGTGTGTGTGTGTGTGTATGTGTGTGTGTGAGGAGGGGTCCTCTGATGGGTTCCTGTGGTTCATTAAGTGTGCTGGAACTTTTCCCCTCTTTTTTCCACACCCACCTCCCCTCTTCGGTTCCGAGGAATGTGGGGCTTATGTCAGTGAGAGTCAGGTACAGACTCACTAATTACCGCTGCCCTTACTCCCTCCATCCCTCCCACCGTCACCTTCTGTACTCCCTCTCTCCTCCATTTGAAGATCTTGTGGGTTTTAATACCCTCCTCTCTTATAAAAAAAGTTCTGTTCTTGTCTCTTACTGTTGTGTCTACCATAAGTGCTGTCGTGACTGGAGCAGAGACAAACATAGGATCTGAGTCAGAATCCCCCCAAAAAAAACACCAAATGAGGAACAGAAATTCTAGCTCGTCCTCTTTTTCGGTGCACTTGTGATTGTGATACTTTGTACGTTAACCGTGCCAGAACATTTCTGATTGTCATCCTGATGGTGGTTGGGGGCTTCTCATTCAAGACAGGAGGCACCTAAGCAGCCAACGAGAGACCGCAAAGAACCTGACGGACAACATCAAGGCAAAGAGAAAGTGAAGATGAGAACGTGAACCACCAGTTGGTTCAAAAACGTCACCAGAAGAACCAAAATCGCCCAAGAGGACCCAATCCGTCATCCTCCAGGTTGGTGTCATGCCGTGATGGGCTGTTAAGTTTATTTAGAAACGCGTCTGTTTCCTCACTGGGTTGATAGAGATACACACAGTGGGTATCTAGAAGGACATTTCTTCAGCTGGCCCAATGTTCACACTGACCCAGCTGACGGCTCTAACCTTCACTCCAAGGTTACGGGACAGCGACTGTGTTTATTTGTGCTGAAGTGTGTGTACGTGTGTGCGCGTGTGTGTGCGTGTGTGTGCATGTGTGCGTGTGTGAGATGTGTGTTGTCTTGTCTCGTCATCATTTGTTTTCCCCAAACTGGTTAAGCAGGCTGCAGCTTTAGCCTTGGCCATCTTGTTGATGCACAAACTAGATTAGCTTGTTGCATAGATGATGCTGCAATTTTGAGGGTCACATGGACGTTGGATATGAAAATATAAAAAGCATATCATATTTGAATGTGGTATCAAATGACTGTATTAACAAATTCATGTGTAATAATGGGAGTTGCTCCATACTATACGATCAAGTTATCAGTATTATTTGCCCCATAGGACAGACACACATGGAATTTGTAGCCGGTTTTTAGTGCCTCTCAAATATAATTGAGATGGACACGGCTGTTAAATCCAAAATGATATATCAAATGTTAACCAGGAAGTGAAAGTGGTAAAAGACTGCAAGTAATTTCAATCACTTGTGATCCTAATTGAATTAGACAATTTGAGGTAACAATCGACTAATCAACTCTCAGTTGAGAACATTAGGTACACCCGTATTAAACACTCATTCAGCACCACATGGACACTGACTTCTGGGTTCAAATATTGACTCGTTCACTGCCAGGCGATGTGCAAAAAATGCGTCCTCTCCGGTGCCAGGGTTTTGTCATTCTCACTTAAATCCCAGGACTCACAGAATATTGAGTTTTAGAACTACATAAACATTCAATGCAGTGTAACAAACCTTGGACTCTAGTTAATTCCTAAATTATATGTGTCTGGAGTTATATGAGCCTGAAATGAGGGCGGGTATCCAAAATACAATGCAATGCAATACAATACAATACATACATATTGATTTATATAGCGCTTTAACAACAGTTCAAGCTGTAACAAAGCGCAAACATAGACAAAAGGCAAATGCTGCCCCCTTGTGGAAGAGAAAAAAACAGTGCCAGAGGCCATGGCCAGCGCTTATCGGCACCCAAAAAAAAACCCCACAAAACCCGAACAAATTCCTGAATGGCACTCTAAGTCATATTTTCAATTACCGAATGAATTCGTGTATGGCAGTGAATGAGTTAAATTGAATCCTGAAAAGTTTTTTTTCCTTTCATTTCTTTCAACGCACTCAATTTTCATCTTAATACTTCCTTGAATCATTTCCAGCTGAAACTTGCAAAGAAACATGGCTTTCACTCCACTTTAAGTATCTGTGTGTTGTCTTTCATCCCAGCCAGTTTCCTTGTGAATACTGTCAACAGTTCTGCGGGTGGGTGTGGGCGTGCGTGTACGTGCACGAGTTGCAAGGTGCGTCGGTTGTGTCGATGAGCTGGTCAGAACTGATGACATTTTATTTCATATGGAAACACAAAACGACTCATTAAATAGAATCACTACTCTATTGCAAAAAGGACATGGTCATTCAAGAAAGGAATTCATATCTCTTTTTCAGCAATTACCCGGTAGCCATATCAAGTTTCAGGGAGAAATAAAGGGCAGCTGGTTTTAAAAGGGAATAAAATGGGAAATAAATGTGTGTGTGTGTGTGTGTGTGTGTGTGTGTGTGTGTGTGTGTGTGTGTGTGTGTGTGTGTGTGTGTGTGTGTGTGTGTGTGTGTGTGTGTGTGTGTGTGTGTGTGCGCGTGTGTGTGTGTGTGTGTGTTTGTGAGCAGATTTGAAAGAGTTATTGTCATTTAAGAGAAACAGCAGAACAGCTATGTCACATGACCATCTCATGTTCATGATGGAGTGGGGGGGGGAGGAACACTAAGTCTGGTATCTGTGGGTGTACGTGCGTGTGTGTTAATGTGTGTGTTGCGTGTGTGTGTGTGCGTGTGTGTGTATAAGTGTGTCATAAACCTAATCCATTACGATTGCTGCAATAAAAGAAGAGATACACTGTAAGGAAGGAACCTGTTGTTACTAACTATTGTGTTGTTTATGTAGTAGCTGTCAGAAGATCTAATCTCATTCTCCACCGCTAACTCTGTTTGTGGCCAACACACACATCCCCGAAAAGCACAATGGTGGTATTCTATTCCCTTTATTGGCCTCCCTCGGGAGCTCCTTAAATGTTCAACCGAGTATCATACACCAGTATGATGCATTGCAAGAAATAATGTTTGAATGAATTTGATCAAAATTGGAAATTGGGGATTTATAGTGCCCAGAGTGCTTCTTAAAGCCTCACGTTAAATTAAAGGTAAACATCAGTTGAACACAACAGTACCATGGCACATTATAACTGCCGTTTCTAAATCATCATTGTTTTGGACAAGCTGAATGGTTTCTAGCAAGCTAGCTAGCTTGCTAGAAAGCAGGCTATCTAGCTTGCTAGAAAGCGAGCTATCTACCGCGCTAGAAAGCTAGCTATCTAGCTTGTTAGAAAGCTAGCTATCTAGCTTACTAGAAAGCTAGCTATCTAGCTTGCTAGAAAGCTAGCTAGCTATCCAGGGAGACACTTCACTGACGTTGACTTTTACACAATATCTTTCGCTTATTGTCATGCATGACAGAGTGAGTGAGAGGCCTGCGGCAAACTAACAACGGAGGCTTTGGTACGCTGCATAGCAAAAAGCACACACACACACACACACACACACACACACACACACACACACACACACACACACACACACACACACACACACACACACACACACACACACACACACACACACACACACACACACACACACACACACACACACACAAACAAACAACATTGTTTTATAAAATATTGAGGAACTCACTGAGCAGGAGACATGCATGTTTTGGTGATATGGGAGCATATCTGTCAACCATGGCTAAAAGCTACCTTTATAAATGATTACAATTCCTGTATAAAAGTTGTAGTACGCCGTACATTATTTGAAATGATAAAAAATAGTTAACTTAAGCGAAAATACAGAGAGCTTACCGCTTATGTGCACGTTATGCTTTTATCAAGCGGACCATACGCAGCGCAAAAAAAAAATATAGACGATTGAGGATTACTTTTGCGGGTTTGTCGTGACAATAGTAGCGATCGGCGGCAGTATTGTCGTTGCCTACTAGCAGTTGAGACCAACTGGATATAAGCCAGAATGGTCCTTTTAAGATCCGTTCACATTTTTCTTCCCTGTATAAAACTTGTAGGATGCCATACATGATTTGAATTGATAAAAAAAAAACTGACAAAATATGGGGAAAGCGTAAAAGTTGACAGGTATGTGGAAGGACAGGTAAATAAAAAGTACACAAGGAAGGCCAGAACCAAGATTCAACCTCAAACTTCTCAACTGATACCCACAAGCAACCCACCATACATTTTGTCAAGTTTACATTAGAATTAGTGTGAAAGTGGTAATTAGGGTTTTGCTTGAAAGTGATTACAATTTATTACTATATCTTGTGAAAATAGCATTTCCTTATAGTATCAAACCCTAATGAGGGTGTGAACCTAAATGTTTACAAATGGCAATAAACATTTTTTTGGAGTTGAACATGCTTGAGGTGCAGAAGGGTTTCCCATATTTTCCAAGCATGTCAATAATTGTTTTTTTGTGTCTTTGTCACTTATTCATGCAGGTTTCTGAGCATAATAACTATAATGTGCTTTTACTTTTGTCTTTTTTTCCCTCGTAAATTGTGCTTACAACGTGTAATTGCACAAGCCCCAAGCTCGTTGGTGCAATATGCGCATGTGTAAACAGGTGACATCCACCCATTGTGAAGGCTGCAACAACAGTCCCTTCTCCCCACGTGACCCCCGTCTTGCATCGTCCCACCTTTGACCCCGGTGAAACCCGGGCCACCTATTGTGTGGTGATACAGCTGAACCCTTTTCTCATCTGTGCTCCTAATGCAACTTCAGCTATCATGCCTCATTTCCATGTGTGTTTCTTCCTTCCTCCTTCTATGGCCTCTTTTGGATGAGAATGGATTGTTTTTTAAAAGTACAGTACTAGTTTTACATCGAGTAGACATATTAGCTGAGTCGTTCTCCCACACATGCGCATTTGATGCAGCTGATTGCACGATCTCTTCGCTGCATACCGGTTCTTACATACAATGGAGTCGTTGTCTGAATTGCAGTTGTGGGAATGTGTGATGGTCAAGATATTACCCAGAAATACCACTACGTTGATACTTAGTACAAATGCTTCATTAAAATGCTCTCCTAATCTATTACACTGCTAAACATGACTTTGTTAACACAAATTTCCCCATTGTGGGACGGTTAAAGGCTTTCTGATTCTGATTCTGAATGTGAATTTTGAGCAAATGTTTGCCCATACGGCAGGAGGACTACATATCAAAAACCCGTTTCTCACTAAAATCCTTTACGGGTCTCCATATCATGATATCTTGCTGTTTTGTAAATCTATTGATTTGTTTTCCTAAAAACATTTATAGGGGACTAGCAAGACCGGAGGAAAACAGAAAAGTACACTTTTCTGTATAAGGTTTCACCAAAGACTGAAATCGCTACGTCACATTACCGTTCATGATTGTCATCTCGGCTGCTAGGCGACTGAGGTGTGCTTTGTGACGCAAAAGTTGGTGCTGCAAGGAGTTGCTGGTAGAAGTTGTCTGTTGACTTGATGGTCTTGTTTAACAGCTAGGCTTGGTCATAAAAAATACACGTTATTTTATGCTCTAAAACAAGAGCCTTATCCCTTCAAGCAGGGATGTCAAAGTCATTTTTTTGCTGTGGGCCACATTGTAGTGATGGTTTCCTCTCGAGGGCCGTTATGAATTTGGGGAAGCTATTAGAATGGTTAATCCCCACCACATATTACACATAGAGCACAAAAAAAATGAATTAATAACTAGTTTTCAAATCTGAAGTCAAAAATAATGACTGTTATTGTGGTTTACATCCAATAATATGACATTTTGGTTAGGATTTTAGCAAGCATCATGAAATTTCACAAGTTTGATTTGCTTTTGCGGGTTGAAAAAAATGATGTGGCGGGCCGGATTTGGCCCGCGGGCCTTGACTTTGACACCTGTGCCTTAAAGCAACAATAGGTAATAATTAAATATGGTAATAATTACAATAGGCGTTAAAATATTTTGTTTAGTGTCTTTCAATGAATATTGTGTTTTCGTATGAACATTATTCACAACATTGTTGTGTAAACATCTATGTGTAATGTTTTGAAACCATTTGCACAGGTGAATAATTTTAAAATGACGGTATTCCTACGGTCGCTCAAACAACGATCCTTTAGAAAATCAAACAAATAAAAAAACACCACCCGCACTTGCTCTTGCTTTCTGAACAGTTTCACTCCATAGTTCACAAGATGAAGAACAGGTGGAACTGTTTTTCAAGTCTCTGTTTATTGTCATAAAATCCCTGTTTCGTGACACTACTCAGGAGCTTAGTCATTGTGTGTTTTGGAATTTGTATTTGGAGGGTGTTAATACTGCAATCCAACCGGCTTATTTTTATCCTTCCCTCTTTGCCAGTGTGTGCTTGTGGGTGCGACTGTGTGTGAAAAGAGCAAATTGTCACACCAATAGCGAAAACACAAAAAGTTAAAGATTGGTCACTGGTTACCTTTAGAGGGGAGTTCTCTAAGTGGCATATTCCACTCATTAGGAACACTTAATGAGTTGAATTATTGAATAATCTAGTGGGGGAAAAAGTTCTTATCCCGTGACTCTAAAGTGTCCTTGAGAGTTTTGAAAGGCACTTAGAAATGAAATGTATTATTATTATTATTATTATTATTAAAATAGATATTAACCCATTAATGCACCCTTTAACCTGACATCATGATACCATCCCTGTCCCTGAAAAGGTGAAGCAAAGCAAAAAAATGCAGCAAAATCATTAGATTAGATTAGATTAGATTAGATTAGATTAGATTCGCACTTTATTTGTCTCACAGTGGAGAAATTTATATTTCACAGCAGCAAAAACAAAATACTGGAGCTGCTGTAAAGGCAGCCACTCTCACAGCGCCATCATGAAGTCAAAAACCACCCAAAAAAATCTAATAATATAGTATAACAGTATAAAAGTATAGTATAACAAATTATAGTCTATAAATTAACTGATTTTGGTTTGGTTACTTCAATACTCTAAACTTCCTCCCAACATTCGTAACATCGATCCTATTCCCCCCTTCAAGTCCCATCTCAAAACCCACCTATTTAAAATTGCATTTTCTGTGTAGCGCTCTCTCTTGTTTTTTTTATTTATAACTGTATTTTATTTATTGCATTCTATTTGTGATTATATTTAATTTATTATAATACCTATGCCTGTCTGTGACTGTAAAGTGTCCTCGAGAGATTAAAATATAATTTATTATTATTATTATTATTATTATTATACACAGCAAAAAATGCAGCAAAATCATTAGATTAGATTAGATTCGCACTTTATTTGTCTCACAGTGGAGAAATTTATATTTCACAGCAGCAAAAACAAAATACTGGAGCTGCTGTAAAGGCAGCCACTCTCACAGCGCCATCATGAAGTCAAAAACCACCCAAAAAAATCTAATAATATAGTATAACAGTATAAAAGTATAGAATAACAAATTATAGTCTATAAATTAACTGATTTCGGTTACAGCATAATGTAATAATATATCATAAAACCAAAACGTACCATACACTACATGTACAGTACCTCAATACACAACTCTCAGGCTACCCATGCGGGGGGTACAGTAATTGCAAATTCGTGTGGCGATCACATATTGGTACATTCCAGACCCACTCGGGATCGATGAAAGTCTGTAATATGTCAAGACCACATGAAAGGCTTCAAAAAATGCAAACCTTAAAATTCTCCTCCCTCATGCTGTTTTACTTTGAGATTTACATGAACACAATAAAATGGAGGATTCCTGTATTTGTAATAATATGGTGAGGTGATGATACGTTCGTATCATTTTCACTCTTACATTGGGGCCTTGAGGGAAATCATAATGTGGCTTAGTGTCAAAAGGAGTTGACATTGATTATGAAGAAGAGTGAACAAAAAGACTTTCAGTCAAATTTTCTAGAGTGCATAAAGTGTCCCATATTTGCGGTGTGTGTTCAAGTTTTACACCAACGCCGCTCGCTTGAATGATCGTCTCAGAGTTACACAATTTGTCCTCCAGGGCATGTTGGACGGTGTTGTGCAAATAGAGACGCCACTATTTCATGTTTAAGTTGCAAAAATATGTGACAAAACCACCATGTCGCGTCAGCGCTCGCAGACTGTCACATGACTGTCCTCCGTTTTGACCGCTCAGCGGTAAACTGCTCGGCGGTCAGACGAGTCATATGCATTTATTTGATATTTTGCCGAGTTGTTTTGTTCTCCCAACTTGTTATTATTTCTGTCCTTCCTTATCCCTGACCTTGGCATTGATTGTGCATGATTTGCTATTGGCTCGTTGCTCGCCACATGACAGAAGGGTCAGCTGACAAGCCAAAAGGCAAAAGAGGACTCGACTCACAGGATGGAGAGGAAAATGTTAGATCCTGTGTGTGTATGGTGTGTGTGTGTGTGTGTGTGTGTGTGTGTGTGTGTGTGTGTGTGCGTGTGTGTGTGTGTGTGTGTGTGTGTGTGTGTGTGTGTGTGTCTGAGGAGGGGGGGGGGGGGCGGCAGAGAGGCACTGTAATTGTGCTGAGTCCTTTTTGTTAATGATAAGCAGGTTACATTGCGATTGGCTGACTTGTTTCAGGATGTGAGGTGAAGTCTTTGAATGAGGAAGTGTTCCAACACACATTTCCCTTTTCGGAAGTGTTGTTTTACTGACTGTGGCATTTAGGCATCAACAGATTGTTAAAAATCTCTATGTATATATATACTGTATGTATGTATGTATGTATGTATATATAGTAAAGTCTCATTATATCGATATTCTCGGGAGTCGGAAAAAAAAAAATATATATATATATATATCGATATATCCGATATGCGGCATATAAATTTTATCCTTATATTCATATAAATATATCGTAATAATATATATTGATATAACCGATATCGATATAACCGATATCGATATAACGAGACTTTACTGCATGTAAATTTTCTCCTTGCGTATATATATATATATATATATATATAAGCATATATATATATAACCGATATAACGATACTATATATATATATATATATATATATATATATATATATATATATATATACCGTTTTTTATTTTATAAAAAGTTTTAAAAAATGCATGTGCAGGTGTCAATTACTCCGCGTGAGCTTCTCTTGAGTGGGGTTAAGCTGAATGGGGCTCTCCTCCGTCTCCTAAATGACTTTATGGCTTTGCCTGGCCTTCACTCCCAATTTCACAATATTGTCGGGACCACAAATTGTGTCCGTTTGCAAACTTTGCTCTATTTGTGTCCGTAAGACTCTCAGTGTGTGTGTCTGTGTGCCTAACCAAAACGGGAGAATCAGTGATGGCTCGTCCTTCATTAACAGAGCCATTGGTTAATGTATCACCGGTACAACGCCAATTGTCATAACGGTGTTGTGCGTGCGCACTGAAGATCATTTAAAGTTGCATTTCAACTTCCACTCATCCCTTTTGTATGTCTGATAAAATGGCTGGAATGCCCTGTGTTTAGTCTATACTGCAGACTGTTTTGTTTCCTTATGTGTCTCAGTGTAGCAAAGTCCAGTTGGTGCTGAAAGTAAATTGTCACAATCACTTTGGATATCGCACCATGTTCTCAGCCGTCAATGTGGTGAATCAATGATCCGCATCTGAAAAGGACAATCCTGGTACTGCATTGACAGATTTTAACTTGACATAAAATATTTGCTAGTATTGCTCGTAACTTATAATGGCAACTGACAAGGCCGGAATTAGCAAAAAGGCTTAGACAGGCCACCTGCAGACATGCAGAGTGAAATTAAATGCATACATAAATACAATGTATAACATTTCTGAAGGCATTCTAAATGAGTTGCCCAGTGTCAGAAAGCTCCTTCTAATTCACACCTCATAGGTCCTCGTGGGCAATAAAGTGCCAGTCCACCAGGCTGCAAACACCCAACAGTGGCTCAGAACGGGAAAAAAATATTCTGCTATTTTGAAGTGACCTTCCAAGAGGCCTGATTAAAATTCTATTGAGCATCTGTAAAGTAGCCAAAACATGTTGTCTGGAGATGGCATCCTCGTAACAAGAAGCAGCTGGTGTCAAGAAATACTTTAGGGGTCTCATCCAGAGTTATAAAAATCATTTGACTGCCGTGATTTCCTCGAATATGTGAAACAAATTTGAGAACAAGGGTATCGTCACCTTTGTCATTGCCATTTTTTTTTCGTGATAAATATTGAAGTCTTTATGAACGCATTTACCAAATACACAACAAATTTTAATCGGAGCTGGCTTTATCTCTCCCAAAATGTATTTTGGATGCCGATTGAAAACAAAAGTAATATATATTTTTTTCTAGCACAGCAGGTTTTTAAGGTATTTACATTTGTTATTTTTAAGTATGAAGCTTCTTCAATACTTCAGTTATTTTTAGTAGTAGTAGTTGTAGTAGTAGTTGTTGTTATAGTACTTGTAGTGTAGTAGTAGTAGTAGTACTAGTGGTAATAATAATAAATTTTATTTCCAGTGCCTTTCAAAGCTCTCGAGGACACTTTACGTTCATTATTATTATTATTATTATTATTATTATTATTATTATTATTGTTATTGTTATTATTGTTATTGTTATAGTATAGTAGTAGTAGTTGGGCCAGTGGTGAGCACATTGATCTCACAGTGCAGAGAGACTGTTCCGGTGTGGCAGCTGCATGTTCTCCTGGGCCTGTGTGGGCTTTCTTCGGGTACGTCCGGTTTCCTCCCAATTTCCAAAATGGATGGATGAACATAATACTATTGATCTTGTGAGAGATTTGACTTCATCATTTATTTTTAAATACATGCTGACCTTTTCTTTCAAAAACGTTTAAAGGACAACCGACGTCACTTTTTTGTTCAGAAAACCGTTTGATAGCATCTAAAATACCCAAAACACGCAGTATGATATTTTTATTCAAATGCAAAACACCAATAAAAATGACTTAAAGTGTCCAAAATCTGCAAAAAGATGAGCTGCAAATATGGCATTTTCAGAAAGTCCCGCCCCCAGTTCGTGACGTCACGCCAAGACGTCTTGCATTGCTGGAGAATCCAAACAATGGCTTTAGATTCGGTGAATATGCTTTCTTGTTACACATCGAGTTATGAATATGATTCAAATAGTTCTGAAGAGTAATGGGGATATGTTTGCAATCGATTAAAGAATTTATTCCATGCCATTTTGAGGCAACATTGGGGCAACAATGGATCACCAGAAAAGAGGTACAAAAGGGCGACCTCCTGTGGCCACCTCCGCTTCCACAGGCTGATAAATTCCTTATATGGAGCTTGGACTCCCTCTTCTGGCGGCTTTTGGGTGCAACACGGTTCTCAGACCAAACATGTACAGCAAAATACATTGACGTGATGGAAGGACTCTACAATGCGTCTTCTTTACGGTCAGGGGGCCGTCCTTTCATGACGTCACGTACGGACTCATCACCAACTCAAAAACAAGACTTCCTGAATATTCAGAGTGAGTCTTAAAACGTAAAATATAGCTATATGCGGTGGAATCTTATTAAAATACGCTCAGTAGAAGTCATTTGAAGCCATTTTACAAATTATGGACACAACTTTTCTGGAGACGTCGGTTGTTCTTTAAATGTACCAAACACATTGAATGAATTCAGAGTTTTAAAAAAAACATGTAAGCTGACCTGGAAATTGCACAATGGCCCTTGCAATCTCAACACATCCTGCCAAATTTCCAGAAGCGAAACCCTGATTTGCTTCTACCTACGGAGCATTCAAGTGTTGCTTCTGTTATTTCAAAATTGTTAATATTGGTGACTTACAAATCTGGACTTTAGTCTCACGTCACAGCTGAACGTTTATCTCCAGCTCCTCTGTCAATGTTTCAAAAAGAAAACAACCCCTTCCAAAAGAAAAACTCAATTAAGGCATTAAAATATACTGATATAATCTGATTGAACTCTTTTACTTAAAGGACGACCGACACCATTTTTTTGTTTCCTAACTGATATCAGAAAAACGTTTTATAGTATCAAATAGTAGTGGTGCAACACACAACGATTCACCATTGCGTTATTTATGTGTCTTCCTTCTAATTTCGCCATCAACACGAAGTTTTCAGACCAAACAATGTACCCAAAATGCATTGTGTGTCGCTTTCTCGGTCAGGGGTGTTCCAGACGTGACGTCACGTCAGGCATCGTCATCAACTCGAAAACAAGACTTCCTGAATATTCAGCGCGAGTCTTAAAACGTAAAATATCGCTATATGCCGTGGAATCTTTGTAAAATACGCTCAGTAGAAGTGATTTGAAGTGATTTTACAAATTATGAACACAACCTGTCCGGAGGCGTCGGTTGTCCTTTAAATGAAATCCAAAATATACATTCAATTTACTTCCGCACAAAAGTATAAAATCTGAATGAATTTTCCTGTCGCTAATGTACAAATCCAGTTTTAATAACTTTGCATAACTGTAGAAAACAAAATGGAGAATTGACTTGAAATATTTCAAAAAGCACAAAGAAGGCACCCTTATCTTTTCTTTGATCATTTTCAGGAAAGCTTTCCTTACAATGTCACGTGTGCGAGATAGCGCTGTAAACACATCTACAGGTTGTCTGACAAGCTTTACCCTGATTGCTTCCACTCACCACTTCTTGTCACAACCTATGCCCTTTCTTTCCCCTTTGTCTTATTCCTTATCAGCTGAGAGAGAGGTTAAAGAGAATAAATAGGTGGTGCTTAGGGTGTGTGTGTGTAGGTGGGGGGTACCTGCCCTAAACGGCCCCACCTCTCTTTTCTGCCCATTGAGAATGAGTAAACACAAAAGCACCTTTACTTACCTCCACATTTGCAGTGGTGCAAGCTCGTAGGCAGGGTGCTGCTCTGCTCCGCTACCGTACTTTTTATCTGCACCAAAATCAGAGAAGAAAAACTCCAAACGCAGAAGTTCGACTACCTGGTTGTTGACGTCAGTACCCTTCAGTGTGGCCCACAGGTACAGTTGATGACTTTCACCATCATGTCTTCTGTCTTTCTTAACTGTCCCCCGAGCAAGTACGAAATTGTGCAACTATCCAAAATGTAGTGACAAAAACACTATTTGTCCTTATCGTGAATGATTTAAAGGCACATTTTAAATGAATCATCGGTAAGCTACCATTAAAGGGCAATTGAATCACTCGCATTCTAATTTCGATCTGAATTTAGTTTAATGCAATACTTCGCTGCATTGGGAGGACTCTCTTTTTTTCACTTTGTTAATTAGTCAATGAAAAATAATTGTCAATGTGGTGCAGATCACCTGAAAGTGATGATGAATTGGACTGGGGATCATTTTGTCCTAGACAATGAAACCAGTGGAACCAGTGGAGTGGCATGAGGAGAGTTTGTTAAGAGAGCCTGTGTTCAGTTCGTATTATTTATAATCTTGTGGACTTTTACCTTACTAAAGAGCTGTTTGTTGTACCCGTAAATGTGTGTGTGTGTGTGTGTGTGTGTGTGTGTGTGTGTGTGTGTGTGTGTGTGTGTGTGTGTGTGTGTGTGTGTGTGTGTGTGTGTGTGTGTGTGTGTGTGTGTGTGTGTGTGTGTGTGTGCGCGTGCGTGTGTGTCTGGTGGTTTGTGAAATAGTGTGATCTACATCAAATGCAAAAATCAAACATGCCACTACAGCGCTTTACACACGTGGATCCTGACACACATGTCGAGATGTGTTTGTTGAATGGGTGGGCCCGTGTTTGATGACAAAAGGCGAGGAGTACTGTTGAAGGACAATGACAAAAATGGAAACGTGAAACTGTTCATATTTCCTTGTTTGAGTCATCCAACCAAGTCACAAAGTGTTCAAATGTTTTTTTTCCGAGAGAGCACCTGGGAAGTAAGCGATGATGTTGTCGTCAGCTGTAATAATTGTCTTAAAGGACAACCGACATCACCTTTTTGTTTCCTAACTGATGTCAGAAAAACGTTTTATAGCATCTAAAATACCCAAAACATGCAGGCTTATATTTTTAGTCAAATGCAAAACACTACTAAAAATGACTTACAGTGTTCAAAATCTGCAAAAAATTGAGCTGCGAATTGGGCATTTTCAGAAAGTCCCACCCCCAGTTCGTGACATCACGCCAAGACGTCTTGCCTTGCTAGAGAATCAAAACAATGGCTTCAGATTCGGAGAATACGCTTTCTTGTTACGCATCCAGTTATGAATATGATTCAAATAGTTCTGAAAAGGAAAGTATAAATGTTTGCAATCGATTAAAGAAGGTCTTCCGGGTCATTTTGAGGGATCAAGACTGATGTGTAGCGTCACAGAAAATGCAGACGATGGCGCCCGAGCTCTATTGGAAATGGGTTTATTTTTCAGCTTGGAATTTTTGTCAACAAATATCAAAGAGTTGTCTCGGTGTAACATACAACGATTCACCATTGCGTTATGTGTTTTCCTTCTAATTTCGCCATCAACACAGATCAACACAAACTTTTCAGACCAAACAAAATACCGCAAAATGCATTGAGGTGATGCAAAGTATGTCCATTATCAGTCAGGGGCGTTCCTTCAGTGACGTAACGTGAGGACTCGTCACCAATTCAAAAACAAGACTTCCAGAATATTCAGCGCGAGTCTTAAAACGTAAAATATAGCTATATGCAGTGAAATCTTTGCTAAATACGCTCAGTAGAAGTCATTTGAAGCGATTTTACAAATTATGGACACAACTTTTCCGGAGACGTCGGTTGTCCTTTAAACTTGCTGTCCCTTGCCTTAGTCAGGCCAGCTGATTAACTAGAGGAATGCGTTTGGCCAAGAAGGCAAAGCTCCTTTTGGCTGTAGCCAAAGCAAAATCTTATTATCGGTGACATGTGTTTTGTAGGCGACACAAACAGCTGAGATCATAACTTTCCTCTGCAATTTATTATTAATGTTTGAATCTGGGTTCAAGTCATGGCTCAATCAGACAATCCGAATGCTCTTTTTTGAGTTGAAGGCGAACAGTTTGAGTGGTTTTGAGTGGCTCCTTAAGGCAGGGGGTTGGGGGGGGGGTTCTTTTTGGGTAAATGAGCTGGAATCATCCCTCCGCGGTGAAGTGGGAACGGGCTGCGGGCAGTCGGACACGCACTCCGTCTGACCTGAAATTCTTAAGGCCACATTCACTTCACTTTTGAAGGGCTCTCGAGCTCCCAGGGAGGCCTGACAAGATCGTGGGAGAAGAAGGATGGGGTGAGGGCAGTTTCCCCCTCTTTGCTCTCTACGTTAGTCTTCTTTTCTTCTGCATATGACACAGCCCGCATCGTGATGGTAACATGTCATCATAGTTCTGTACATTGCCTTGACAATAATATCCCCCCGTCATCACACACACACAAAAATCACTTCCACCCCCACGATTTGGGCTTGAATGAGCCGGAGGAATGATGGTGCCAGTTTCTTGGATCGAAGACAAACACAACAGCGGAGAAATACACAGGTGGGGCATTCCATTGGATCACTTGCAAAATACAGAGGCCAGTATAAGACACGTCACTTAATCGGAATCTACATGAAAAAAAAAGACAAATTATCTTTCTTATCAAAATCTGACAGCTCTTGTGCAGGATCGCTGTACAATGTGCTCAGGTATAAACTCCAGGCATGTGAGAATCTCAGTAGGATTGTCAATTAGCTACTCCGTTTTAAATGTTTAGCACAGCTATAATGTGTAAAACTGCTAGCATTGACATTTTTCATTGTGTTACAATGCTAGTCATATAGTCATCCATTCATTTGCTTTAGTGAAGTTGAAAGAAAAGAAACGCTGGACGCAATTGAGCAGTGGTGTCAAATGTATGGCTCATGGGTAAAAAATGGACCGCTCTGAGGTCACATTGGCAGAATGACACATGTAAAATACATTTGGAGATGGAAAGAATTTTGAGAACATGCTAACTCCAATCAATGGGTTAGCACGCCGGCCAAAGTTCTCCCCTTCCTTTTCTCCAGGTACCCTGGATTCCTCCCACACTCCAAAAACATGCGTGGCAGGTTAATTTAATACTATAAATTGTCTCTAGGTGTGGCTGTGAGTGCCAATGTTTGTTGGTCAATGTGTGCCTTGCGATTGGCTGGCAATTAGTTTAGGGTGTATCCTGCCTACTGCCTAAAGACAGCTGGGCCTTTGTGACGATAAACTCGATCCGTAAATGAATGGATGGATGGATGGCAACTCCACACAGGTAGTCTGGAGTCAAGATTTAAATCTCAATCCTCAGAACTGTGACACAGACATGTCAGCACTCCTAAACCATGCTACCAGGTTTATCATTTTATTATTTTATGTTATTTGCAGTAATGTGCATCTCTGTAAAGACACAAACCCTATCTCGCATCTACCCCCCAAAAAAAAAAATATATATATATATATATATATAAAAAAAAATATAAATATATATATATATACAGTGAGACCTCAACTTACGAACTTAATTGGTTCTCAGACAGAGTGTGTAAGGTGAAAAGTGTGTATCTCAAAAAAGAAATTCCCATAGGAAACCATTAAAATGGGACTAATCCGTTCCCGGGTTTTCATAAAATATAATTTTTAACTAAATAAGCCTTAAAACTACACACAACATACCTTATTCTATGTATAATAAATGTGCTATTGTATTGTAATGAAAGAAATACACTGCATTGTGGGTTTTTTTCGGTCCCATCATAGTAAAATTATCAGTAAAAAGCTCCAAGTAAGCGATCGACGTGTGCATTCAATGAGAGGGGGTGTGCAAAGTAGCGCCAGCTGGAGCGCTGTTCGGTCGTGTGCTTCCGCCGAAGATCACTGCGCCAGCCGTGGTGAGTGTGTATTATGAAAATAGTGCTTATTATAAGGTTTAATTTTCATAAATTAGAGGTTCTTAAGACGAAACGTTTGTAAGATAAGGTGTTTGTAAGTTGAGGTCTCACTGTATATACTTTGAGCAACATAAGCATATGAGAGGCTTGTCAAATTGTCACATGACTAAATTAGCCATGTTGTCCTCCTGGAGAGCTATCAGCGTGTTGATAGACGTACTGCGTGGACCTCCGCGGTGAGGACATCATGTGTCCTCAAGAGTTAGCCGCAGTTCTCGTTTCTCCTTCATCAACTTCTTTGTTTCACTTGCTCACTCGTTCACAAAATATCTCATCTCTTTTGCCGTTTAGTGGACTTTGTCATCACTTCTTACTAATAAAACCGACCTCTGTGTTCTCAAGGAGATGCGTAGGAAAATCACCACAGGAAATTGTTTTCTTTGAAAGTGTTAAAGCTGTTTCTCAGTGTCTGCAGTGTCTGCATATAACAGGGAGGAAATGCTTCCTGGAAAGTCCAGCGCGAGCCGAAAATCAGCACACATGCAGGTCATGTCGCTCTCTGCGACCCTTTACACACGTGACGTGCTACTTATTTACTTTCATGGATGACTTGCAGAACCAAACCGGCTCACTGGCCAAGATACTGATTAGCAGCACTGTTTTATTGCTGACTTTATTCCTGCCTTTTTGTCTGCTAGGCAGATTCTTGTGTTTGCGTGTGTGTGTGTGTGTGTGTGCGTGTGTGTGTGTGTGTGTGTGTGTGTGTGTGTGTGTGTGTGTGTGTGTGTGTGTGTGTGTGTGTGTGTGTGTGTGTGTGTGTGTGTGGCCCTGGCCTCAACAGGGAACAAAGTCATACAGTGACACGTTTAACTCAGTTTAACCAGTTGTTTCATTACAGTTTTTACAGGTCTTTCTCATAAAGAGACATTTTCAAAATAAAACATTTTTTTAATTAATTAACCAAAATTTTAGTGCAAATATCTTTCTAGATATTTGCACTAAAATTTTGCTCAGAAACATATCAAATATTTGTGGTTTAACTAACTAGACACAGCAACTTTCATAACCCATTAAAAGCAACAACTTGTATAAAAATACAATATTGAAATATACAAAAATGTCAAAACTTTACAAATATTGCGATGTTTTTCAATAAACTGAGGTCAAGTCAGATCAACACAATTTGCTATATTTGCTGCACCACTCCGAAACAATTGGGAACAAAATAGTCAACCAGAAAAAGGGAACAACAATGATAAATGGTGCTGATCTGGCAGTGCTATTTTTGATCAAGTGAGTGGTCATCAAATTGTCAAAATTCAACATATATCTGACATTTCACCTCCAGTCATATGATCATACAAGGCAATAATTCAGTATTCAAGTTGTGAGCGAGTGAGTGGTAAATATTTTTCAAGTTAGATATTCCTGAGGTAGGTAGGTCATCTCTGAATACCTGAGGAGATTTTTTTTAAGAATTCTAGCCATGCTAAGGATTTTTTTTTCATCATTTCTCTTTGTTCTTGGTGCTGTTTAGACTTCCTTATCAGTTGTTTTCCCGGTCGTTAAGGAGTGGAGCAGTTTCAATAGCATCTGATACTCAAGCAAACTGTTGACCACACATTGAGACTTTAATCTCACCCACTTGATTTCACCCCATCTGCTCTAGTTTGTCCTTCACTCCCCTTCTTCCTGCTCTTGAGGGCACTTTTTTTTAAAAAAAAAAGACAGAACGTACAAGAGCAAGTCAAGCCCTCTCATTTGGGACTTTGCACCCTTCTTCCTCTCTCCCTCTGCTCTTAGCTGCCTAGGAAGGTGTGCATTGTTTGTTTAAGTTAAGCTGCTGACTGTTAAAAAAAAAAAAAGTCCTACATGGCCAAAGATGCTCATGTCTTCTGCAGACAAGACAGAAATTATCCAGTACCCCCAACCTCACCACCCCCCCCCCCCACCCCTGCCCGAAAAACAGTGTGTTTCTAAAAGCTTCCTGTTATTTTACACCTTTCTTTTTCTGCATCTCTAAGCAGAAGAAACAACTGCATTTCCCATCGGCCATCTCTTTCTGACTCTCTCTCTCTCTTCCCCCCTCTCTCTTTCTCTCTCCCTCCCTCTCTCTCTCATGCACACATACCATACACAGATTTGTACCTGTTCAAGCTCCACCCTGATCAGGGCTCATGCTTGCAGTGTTTGTGTCGAGGAGGCCGGTCCATTTGTGTTCAGTGCCCCTCTGAACCTGTCTGTCATGGAGGTGGACCAGCACTCCTTAGAGCAGACAGCCCAGCGGTGGAGTGCTGTCAAGCAACTTTGGTAGCTATCGTTCCCTCTCAACTTCATCTGATTCTCTTCCTTCTTTTTTTTTTTTTTGCATATATCTCTTTTTGTAACTAAGACTTCACCTTTCCTCTCTCTTGCTTCAGTCAGAATAACATTTGCTCAAGCCACAAAGGGAAATTTGAGCTTTCACCCGAGGCTGTGTGTAAATGCATCTGTGTGTGTGTTAAAGTCGTACAGTGTTTTGGTTTGTGGTTCCTTTAAGCGTAGCATGGCAACTCGCACCTGTTTGCAGTGTTGACTTTAGATAGAAATGGAAATATTTCATTTTCGTTTTACAGAAACAGGTTTCTTTAATTTGCCTACACACCTTTGTGCACAGTCTGTCCAGATCCAAATGGAGCCAAGCTGAAATTTACAACAAAAAAAAGCTCCATATGATGTCCTGCACTTCTTTATGTGAACTAAAACCACAATCATATAGGTTGCTGAATTTACTGCAATGATTTCAATGCAAAATGCACAGGAACTTTGTTCAATGGATACCTTGCTAAAACTTGTGATCTTTTTGAAGGTAGAATTACAGAATACAGTATATGGTGTATCAGGGTGACAGCCAGTTTTAATATACATATTGTAGCTCAGAGAGGGTCTTTCTGGATCTACGGTATATTCTTAAGCTTTTTTTTCCTCCTACTGTGTGGAATTATGGGTCAATGCCAAGCCCTATTTCCAATGGGTAAAATGAGTCCAGCTTTATGGCTTAGTCCAGAGGATGCTTGTAAAAGCACTCATAAAACAATCTGCTCCTCTATAACACATTGTGAATACGCAAGGAATCAGGTGCTTCTATCAATTATAAACACGAGCCTGATCTCCGAAAGCCATAATAGTGACTCTTAACCGGGCAGATTAACCAATCAACCCTTCACCTTTTCAGAGCTGTTTAATGACTTTACGGTTGGTCTTGAAGTTTTGATGGGCTCTTGTTGTAGCTAAATCAGATGAGATAGGAGACAAACAAGATGGGAGATGGTGTGTGTTCTTGATTCTTTTGTTGTTGTCACGCTCTGAAAATGTGATTTTGGTGCTGAGAGTAAAGCTCACTTTTGAGTAAAAGCTGCAATTTGCTGTCGCAGGTTAATCATCTACCTGTTGCTGCTCTTACCCAACAACACACCCACACACACTCACAGAGACACATAAGCACACATACACAAGCACACAGTGAGTCATGATTGGGTTAAACTAATGTCAACTGTTAGCCTTGGTCCTTCCTTTCATTGTAATAATCCTTTTAACTACTATTTGTTTTCGGTTGATGAAGCACACTTAATCATCAAGAAATGCAACAGGAATAGGTTCATGAAATGGCCGGCTATGTCGTCTTGACCTCGTCACGCTCAGTTCATGTCTAAAGACTGAAAATGAGCAACATCTGGTTTCATCACTCATGGCTCCTGCCCTTTTGCACTTAGTAACAAATCTTGATTTTTCTTATATTATTTTGATTTGTCCATAAATTAAAATCTAGTGTGTTGATAATTCGTAGGCTGTAAGGTCGTGTGTGCGTGCGTGTGTGTGTGTGTGTGTGTGTGTGTGTGTGTGTGTGTGTGTGTGTGTGTGTGTGTGTGTGTGTGTGTGTGTGTGTGTGTGTGTGTGTGTGTGTGTGTGTGTGTGTGTGTGTGTGTGTGTGTGTGTGTGTGTGTGTGTGTGTGTGTGTGTGTGCATGCGTGCGTGCGTGCATGCGTTTTGGATGGGGTGCTGGGATATTGGTTCAGGTAAATGAATGCTTGTGTTACCATGGTTGCTTGGCTTGGAGTTTTTTTAACCTTTGTTGACCGCCTCGTGCTCATGATCAAATGTCCGAATACTCAAGAAGCACACACACGAACACACACATACACACACAGTCCAAAATGATTGCCGCACATTGTGGTGATTAGAGACTTAGTGCTGTGCATTTTTTGCTTTCTGAATGCCGCCAGTGTTGAGATATAAGAGGTTTACGCTTTGGAAGCTGATTGTTCTCAGTGTTTTTTTTTTGTAGATACACTGTTTAAAAAAAGAGAATGCTCTTGCACAAACAAACACATTGTACAGTATGACATTCATATTGAGCAGGGTGTTGGATATCCAACAACCCCTCGGAGCTACAGTGTGACAAACAGTTAAACGCGCATGGAGGCGCAGTGCTTCAGCCGAAAGTGTGCAACCGTGCTTGCACCACTCGGTCATTGTGAACATGTGACAGAGCCGACCTCACTGAACCTTGAACGAAAGTTGAAGGGTTTATGACTTGCCAATCTCCCTTGTGGGGGTCAGAGATCAGAAAAGAGCCTTATGAGGCGAACAAAACAGTGTTGTAAAAAGACTGATAGTGTGAGGCAGCTTGCACATTTATAGATGATTGTCACGTTATGCCCACCAAATGACCTCTTGTCTTCATCTCGAATCATCTTTGACATATCGAGTTTTATTCAGGAATTACATATAATATATGCTTAAATGTTATTCAAGCATTTGACGAGAGCCAAAAAATGATTTCTCCCAATCTCTTCTCCTTCCTTAGGCCACAGCTCTAATTGGATGTTTTTGTCAGAATGACAGCCGAAGATCCCGCTTCCTCTTCAACCATGAGCAACAATACTGCCCCCTCCAAGATTTACAAATCCGCCGGTACCCCCCACCACGCTCTCCTCGGACAGATCAACATTCCGGACGGTGTCGCAGGGACTCTCAATGAGGCCGCACTGGTAGCTTTGATGGAGCGCACTGGCTACGGCATGGTCCAGGAAAATGGCCAACGGAAATACGGGCCCCCTCCAGGTTGGAACGGCGCATCTCCACCGAGGGGATGTGAAATTTTCGTGGGCAAGATCCCAAGAGATGTTTATGAGGATGAGCTTGTTCCCGTCTTCGAGTCTGTGGGACGCATCTATGAGATGCGCCTGATGATGGACTTTGATGGGAAGAATCGGGGCTACGCTTTTGTGATGTACACTGAGAAACACGAAGCCAAACGGGCTGTGCGGGAGCTCAACAACTATGAGGTGCGACCCGGACGGCTCCTCGGGGTCTGCTCCTCTGTAGACAATTGCCGTCTTTTCATTGGCGGTATCCCAAGACCAAAAAGCGTGAGGAGATTCTGGAGGAGGTCTCCAAGGTGACCGAGGGCGTGCTAGATGTGATTGTTTACGCCAGCGCTGCAGACAAGATGAAGAACCGTGGCTTTGCCTTTGTAGAATACGAGTCGCACCGTGCGGCCGCCATGGCCCGCAGGAAACTGATGCCTGGACGCATTCAGCTGTGGGGTCACCAGATTGCGGTGGACTGGGCAGAGCCGGAAATTGATGTGGATGAAGATGTGATGGAGACCGTGAAAATACTCTACGTCAGGAATCTTATGATGGAGACCAGCGAGGAAACAATTAAACAGGTAGGTTGCCTTGGCAGTAGTACAGTAATCCGTCATTTATCGCGGGGTTTACGTTCTAAAAAGAACCTGTGATACGGAAAATCCAGTAAACAAAGATTAGAAAACGATGTTTAAAGATGTTTGTATAGCGGATTACCCCAACAGTCATCTTTATGTTTTTACAATTAAGTATACAATACAATACAATATTGGGTGTAGCCAAAGATGAAACTATGTAAATAAATTTAAAGTTTAAGCTACATTGTGTTTTTTTTAAAGGAGAAAATTTGGCAAGCTGTACATCCACGAGGCGCAGAGTCTGTTGGCATTCATATATAGTCCTTTTGCCAATCAAGATACACCACACAATCCACAAAAAAATAGCCATATAAAAATCCGCAAAACATCGAACGCCTGAAAAAACAAACGCGTATAGCGCGGGATTAGTGTCATGAAAGACTTAAACTAATCACGTTGACTTTGGATCAAGAAACGTCAACCATATTTTCTTCCTCATCCAGGTGTTTAGCCAATGGAACCCAGGTTGCGTCGAGCGAGTGAAGAAAATCCGTGACTACGCCTTTGTTCACTTCACATCCCGCGATGATGCTGTGCTGGCCATGGACCACCTGAATGGAACAGAGGTGGAGGGCTCCTGCATTGAGGTCACACTTGCCAAGCCAGTTGACAAAGAGCAGTACTCTCGCCAGAAGGCATCAAAGGGAGCTTCTGTTACTCCGGAAGCTCCACAGCAAAACTACGTCTACCAATGTGACCCTTACACTTTGGCCTACTATGGTTATCCCTACAACCCACTCATCGGACCGAACAGGGAATACTTTGTGAAAGGTTAGAGATCTTTCGTGTCAGACACTTGTTTCTCCATGTTTTTTGTCAATGTTGGTAGTTGCAGGTGTTTGGGGGTGCTGAGGGAGGGGTGACGACTCATCGCTAAAAACTTCTAATTACGTTAAGTCGCCTAGGATGCAATAAGCACTTCTAATTTAAGGGAAACTCAATCTTGATCAAGATAAACTTGAATTAATGACGGTCTGTCCTTCGAATCACGAGATACAACAACAGGGGTGATGACATCATGAAAGTGAATCCCGTGATCTTGGATGATTGACTGAATATGGTGGAAGCAAGAAAATTGATCTGACTTTCAACAATCATTGTGTTTTGGTTTTCTCTCCAAAGGAACCTCATTGATACAGAACAATGGTAATCGTTCATTTCTACTTATTTTCTCAATGAACAATTAGCCTTCTTGCTATGTTACCAACTATACATTTTCTAACACCATCCCTTTCTTGCTACGCTGTCTCCTTCCACCATCTCATGGATGAATGCCCACAACATGACATAGAACCTCACGGACCCCAGACACAATTTAGAAGTCAGAACATTGCGACCGGAAGAGAGTCTAGTGGCCCTTAAATACCTACACCAGTGGTTCTTAACCTGGGTTCAATCGAACCCTAAGGGTTCGGTGAGTCGGTCTCAGGCGTTCGGTGGATCCTCCGCCACAGAGGTCCACCCCTCAGTCTAGTCTGCAGTTAGTAGGCACAGTCCTCGGAAGAGCATATGAAACTGGTGGGGTTCGGTGCCTCCAACAAGATTAAGATCCACTGAGCTACACTATGAACTCAAACCACCATTGGATATATTTTTCCATTTGCATCAAAGCTGCAAAATTACATCTTATCCTTGTCCAGTAGCGTGTCGTCTATCACAAGAATTTCAACAGAAAGTCCCAAACCACTATCCTAGTAATCCGATGACCCATTGTATTCAAGCAGGTACTGTGCGAGGTCGTGGTCGCGCCGCCACAGGTAACCGTACCCCTGGTCCTCGGGGGTCATACCTGGGGGGTTACTCTGCCGGTCGTGGCATCTACAGCCGCTACCATGAGGGTAAGACCAAGCTGCCCGAAAAGTCCTATGAACTGATGCCCAGTCTGGAGCTTGCTGCCTCCGTCAACCCAGTTGCCATCAAACCAGGCACAAGTCAGTGAGATAGACATAGCCATCCCTACCCTCACCCATCTCAAAAGCTTTTACTAAACCCTTGCGTCTCCTTCTTCTTCCCGCACATTTCTTGCATAGAATACAGGCAATGACATTGATGGTCGTTTCATGTATTTCTGCAAGAACGTGCTTTTTCTGTTATTCTGTCAAAATCACAATAATAGTTGTTGCCGAATGTACATGCTAAACGGCCGCCGTTGCTGATTGATTCAAAGAAGAAAGAAAGCTTTCTCGTGTGATCAAATGGTAACTGCTATTTGCTGTTAATGCAAAAATAAAAGAAAATTATCCTACGGAATGTTCAGACTGATAACAACATTGACCTAATCACTATGTCAATTGGGCCTATGCTCAAGAACAAGGGTTTAAAAATTATCACAGCAAATCTAATCAAATCACATATCAAGCACGAGGAAGTGGGTTTCTTTTCAGTTTCTATGTACCGAAAAGAGCAATGCATCAAAAAGATTTAAAGTTGATATTGTCAAAGCAGCAGTTTAATCAGAACTGGTTTCGTAAGTTACTTTTGGGTCTGAGAAAATATTTCTTAACAAAAACAAGTGAGACAACTGAGCAATGGAACATCTATCTTGATGGAAAATACCGGGATACTTTCACAATGACAACCTGTCAAGCTAGCATTTTTTAACCCTTTAATATAATTGCAGCATGGTGTAACGACCATGGCATAAAAAAAGCAGGAGTGTGAGGTTACCGGCTCACACGATGGCTGCACTGTAATGCCAGCGTGCTAGTGTTCGTGCTAATATAATAAATTAGGAAGACCAGTAAGATGTATTTGGATGTATTTGGTTTATTTGCTTTATCATTCATTTAAATCTAGGTCAATAGGATCATTGGGGTAACAATGCAATATAAATCATGGCAATAAGTTCAAAACAATTCATCCTTCAGTGCTGTTGTCTGTCTGAACGTTGAACTGGAGATAATGTTAACTTTTTCTCTTCAACCTTGCAATTCCAGCTTTTGATTGAATAATAGCTTCATATCTAATCTAACACTAAATACATGTTTGTATTTTCGTTTTTCAGCAAAAAAGTTAACGTTGTTCTCTGTGAAAAACACCTCACAGCACATTCAGCTATGACAGGAATCAAAATTCAAACCGGTCTCACGGGCATTTTTAGAAATCCATTTCTATGTGTCCACTCTTGTTATTTCTTATCGAAAAGAGTAACAGTAACACAAAATAGCAACATTTGTGATAGTAAGTGCACAATGCAGTTATTGTTTGCGTGAACTCCTGCTGATTCAAATGAATGGTTTATGACATCACCAATTACAGATGAAAATGAAAGTCGACATTCCGAAGCTAACGTGAACAGGAGAGAAGCGTACTTTACGCAACTGTAGAGTGCTTGTAATTAGCCTTAGAGTGGTAATGGAACGTGTCATTATCCAGCAGTCCTTTTATTCTTGTCTTCACTGCAATTGGAAGTATAACTATATTATATGTCTCCATGTTATAGATGCAGACTTGCATGTGTCTATTAGAGTCCACACAAAACTACAAGGATGTGTATTTTTTTCCATCCCATGTTTTATTGATTATGTTATCCTTCATTTTAGCCATGGTTTATATCAACAAGTACAGTGATACCTCGGTTTACGAACCCCTTGAGTTACGAACTTTTCGGTTTACGAACGTTAAATGTATAAAAATTTTACTTTGGCATACGAACGAGCCTGTTCTGGCGTTCTCCTAACAACAAAATGGCAGCCGACTGTTTTTGTCCTCTATTCCCCGCCCCCAGTCTTCGGTCAAAGCCACGTGATTGGTCAAGAACGCAGCAGTGAGGGGTGGTGGTTTAAACATTAAAGAGACAGGCAGACGGCAGTGAGAGAGTTTCAACTTTGATATTTCAAAGGCAGAGTGTAGACTGCAAGGTTAAAATATCCCATCAATCAGACTCCACAAATAACCCGCACAAGCCATCTGTACACTTGATGCAAAAAGCTATCAACCCAGCTATACCTAACACAATTGATGAGGAACTAGATACAATTATTATTATTGGAGAAAGCACCTACAAGGGATCATTCCTCAAAATGGTGAAAGAAGAAGGCTACGTTTCTCATCAAGTGTTTAATGCTGATGAAACCGGCCACTCTATTCCATCAAGCCATCAACGACCATCACAAAGGTAAATAAAACAACTGTATTATACAGTACAGTTTATTTCTTTAATTATAATACCATAGCACATTTATTATACATCAAATCAGGTATATTTTGTGTAGTTTTAAAACTTAGAAAATTAGAAAGTAGAAAATATGCTTTATGGGGACCTGGGAACGGATTATTCTCATTTTAATGGTTTCCTATGGGAAATTAATTTTTGGGATACACACTTTTCGCCGTACACACTATGCCTGGGAACCAATTAAGTTCATAAGCCAATGTATCACTGTATATTAAAAAATAAAATGTCTTATGATGTATTTGTAAGCAGATAGGGATACTTCATACAGTATATATATATATAAAATTGAAGGAAACCACTCTTTAACAAACGCGGAATATTGAGTCAGCAACAGTAATGTGATGGGCCATTCATCCTGAAATATAAATCATGTAAATAGATAAATAGATTCTATCATTATGAAGCGACACAAAGCAATACAACACCCACCACATAATTGTCTTTTATTGATATTGCAAGATTTACCCATTTAAACAAATGTTTGTTGCGCGAGTGGAGCTTTTAATAAGTGAAAAATAAGTAGTTCTGTGTGGTATGGTGTCACATGATTACCACTTAATTGAAAAGGCCTTTGTCCATCTGAAACAACGTCATGACGTCATGCTAATTCTAAAGGTGCACGTTTGCTTGTGTGGTGGAGCAATGGGGTCAATTCAAAGTTAATCATATTCTAACATGACATGCTTATCCTATTCTTCTCTGACACACATTCTCTTCTTCAGCTTCTTCTCTTTGATCTCTACCATTTTGTGTTTTATTCGGTGTGTCTTTTTGAGCATGGGTGGATGTATTGAATGTGCTGGTCTTTGCTGTTAGCCAAATGCTACATCGTATCCTTCTATAGAGACTTTTGTATGTGCGTGATCCAAACCGTCGTTCACTTCTGTGTCCATCTGTAGTGGCATTGCCAACTCTGGCCGGGCAGTACCCAGTGTTCAGTGCGGCCCCCGCGGCCAAGCTAATGGACGATGGTAAGGTGCACGCAGTGGAGCATCTTATTAACCCTCTGGCCATGCAACACCCTGAACACACCTCAGCTCCTGCTGCTGCCGCCACAGTTCTGCCGGTCTCCACTCCTCCACCTTTTCAGGTATGCGCACCACCTCCCGTCTCAAAATATATCAAGGGTCATCACATTGTCTGAAACTCATGACAAAAAGTTAGCGGACACCAGGGCACATAACTCTGAAAAGTTGCCTGCCCGGCAATAAAATTGCCTGCCCCATTTTTCACAACTTGAAACACAATAAGACGACTAATCGGAAAAAAAACATTGTTGCGAAGTATAAAGGATTTTTTTTTAAATAAGGAAGTACCTACCACAAATACTCCCTCGCTAAATTTATGGTAAATATCCCTTGCTGAAGATTTTGCTCCAGTTGTCATTTGTCGTCATGGTGCACAATGCAATGTTTGCGTTGCTTTGTCTGCTAAAAGCCACGTGGACTGCTCTTTCTAAGCGCATTTCAAAACTCTCAAGTACACTTTACAGTCACGGTATAGTCCGAAGCACGAAACAGGCATCAGATTGGCTGAACGTTCGTTTGGCAATTTGCATACTCAGCACGGCAGCCAATCGGAAGCCTGTTTCGTGCTTTGGACTATACCGTGACTGTAATGTGTAGTGTTGAAGGACAACCGACACCATTTTTTTGTTTTCTAACTGACATCAGAAAAATGTTTTATAGCATCTAAAATACCCAAAACACGCAGGCTGATATTTTTAGTCAAATGAAAAACACCAATAAAAATGACTTAAAGTGTCCAAAAACATAAATCAGCTCGAAACTGGGGATTTTCAGAAAGTTCCGCCCCCAGTTCGTGACGTGCCTTGCTCAAGAAACAAAACAATGGGCTGACGGAATTCAGATTCGAAAAAGATGCTTTCTTGTTACTCATCCAGTTATGAAGATGATTCAAATAGTTCTGAAGAGGAAAGCATACATGTTTGCAATCGATTAAAGGAGTCCTCCCATATCAATTCGAGCCGTCAATGACACCAATGTAGCGTCCCAGAAAATGCACAAGATGGCGCCCAAGCTCAGTTGGAAATGGGCTGATTTGTCTCCTGGGAATTTGTGTCAGCGAGTATCATATAGTAGTCTTGGTTCGACACACAACGATTCACCATTGCGTTATTTATGTGTTTTCCTTCTAATTTCGCCATCAACACGGATCAACACGAAGTTTTCAGACCAAACAAAATACCCAAAATGCATTGTGCGTCGCTTTCTCGGTCTGTGACGATACCTACCGTGACGTCACGTACGGACTCGTAACCAACTCAAAAACAAGACTTCCTGAATATTCAGCGCGAGTCTTAAAACGTAAAGTATAGTTATATGCGGCGGGATCTTTATAAAATACGCTCAGTAGAAGTAATTTGAAGTGATTTTACAAATTATGGACACAACTTGTCCGGAGGCGTCTGTTGTCCTTTCAGTGTACTTGAAAGTTTTGAAAGGCGCTTAGAAAAAGGAGTCCACGTGACTTGTAGCGGTTTGCTTGTAACTTTTCCTTTTTTGAATAAAACAAATGTTTGATTTGAAGAAAATATTTTATTTATTTATTTATTTACAGTAAAGTCTCGTTATATCGATATTCTCGGGAGTCCGAAAAAATATCGATATAACCGGGACTATCGATATATCCGATCCTGCGGGATGTAATTTTCTCTTTGCGTTCATGGAAATAGTATCGTAATAAGCGGTACTATCGATATAACCGATATCGATATTACGAGACTTTACTGTATTTATTTATTCTTGAAGAAGTTGTCGGCCACCCGGGCCAAGACGTTTTGAAAGTTATTTGCCCGACGTAAAAGTTGTACTCCCCGGGCCTCCGGGCAGACGTTATTTCAAACACTGGTCATCATGAGCAATTGCTGTAATTATTCACTGTTGTTGAACGTGTTGAATGCTTCAATAGTTTCCCCCCTTCATTCCACAGGGACGTCCTATCACTCCCATCTATGCCATGGCCCACAATGTCCCGCGCATCCAAACAGCCGGCGGCCTGTACGGCGCGGGATATGTCCCATTCACAAACTATGCGGCCAATACAGCTGCTCTGGCCGCCCTGCAGAAGAACGCGGCCGTCGCTGCCGCGGCGTACGGAGGCTACGCCGGCTACGCCGTGCCACAGGCCTTCCCGGCGACAGCCTTTCAGTTGCCCTTCCATGACGTCTACCAGTATTGAAATGAGGTGGCTAGGCCCGCTTGAAGTAAACACCAGCGTTATTCTGCCTGCGACTGATCCACCGCTGTAACTTCTTAACAGCGGGCATTTTCAGTAAACACCTGTGGATTCGAGGGACCATTGAGCACACCCAAAAATGGCAGTGACGCTTGATGAAACGAGTACAGCGCGTCCCACATATGAGCCTACGTTTAATCTTAAACAAAGGCAAGTTCATGGCACAATTTTCTATACAAATTTGATGAGGCGATCTGCCGATGGAGGAAGTTGACTTGGATGCCGGGGGACAGCTTCGTCTCGACTGTGAGCAAAATTAACAAAACAATGCCATCTTGTCTGTCAGTGACCCATCATCACCAAGTTGCTATGGCAACAGAAACCTGAAGGTACATTCAAGTATTTATGAAGAGATGACATATTTAAGGTTCCATACCGTAGGTTTAGCTTTGTATTTTAGGGGGCGGGGCGGAGATACCTTAGAAGTACAAGCGCGGGTGAAGAAAAGTTGAGAACTACTGACATGAGAGGATACCACTGAAGCCAACTGTTTTGCATATACTAATGAATATTGTAGTATTTTTTCCAACTACTGTACTATATTTTAGTTTTTTTCTCTATTTTTTTTTCCTTGTGATGCTACCCGTCCAGGCATATTGAATGTTTATGCTTCAAACTTACATGCCTGCTTGGTACTTCTTTGGCTCATTTAGCTTTTATGTTGTTGTGGTTCTTTTTAAATGAAGGTTTTCAAGCGGTGTGTTCAATGGCTTATAACTAGTTTGCTCGTTTTGGTGTCGCTGCTTTAACTATTTGAACACACGTCTTGGTTTATTTGAAGAAATGTCCCCAGTGTAATGTGTGTGCGCAGTTTTTTTTGGCATATTGAAAGCAAACATAACAGCATTTTTAATATATGAAAAATGGTAACATCACATAACTGAATGTTTTTTTTTCTTCACTGGGGACTATGACTGAATGTTTGTCATTTATATCGGCTTTTTAGAATTCATTTTTGACTCGTGAAAGGTGAACAAATACAAATAAATTAGAGGCCTTTTCTATATGGAAATTAGTGGCTACATGCTAACTAAGCTTATATATACTTTAGTCTGAGGATATTAAAAAAGAGGCCTCACCACGGTGCCTTACACATACTTTTTATGCCACTCTGGTCTTTTTTTTAATCTTTCACCGTGCCTTTCATAATAAAGTCTGAAGAGGAAAGATTTTTGAATGGTTCTGGACTTAAGATGACTCCAAAGTCCAGTGAATTGTGAGTGAAGTGTTGCAATATTGGGGTGACAAGGCTACCTCTTCCATCCAACAACATACGCTTCATTCCTTTAAAGGACAACCGACATCACTTTTTTGTTTCTTAACTGACATCAGAAAAATGTTTTATAGCATCTAATATACCCAAAACATGCAGTATGATATTTGTATTCAAATGCAAAACACCAATAAAAATGACTTAAAGTGTCCAAAATCTGCAAAAAATTGAGCTGCGAATTGGACATTTTCAGAAAGTCCCGCCCCCAGTTCGCGACATCACGCCAAGACGTCTTGCATTGCTGCAGAATCAAAACAATGGCTTCAGATTCAGAGAATATGCTTTCTTGTTACACATCCAGTTATGAATATGATTCAAATAGTTCTGAAGAAGAAAGCATACATGTTTGCAATCGATTAAAGAAGGTTTTCTGGGTCGTTTTAATGGCTCAAGACTGACGTGTGGTGTCATAGAAAATGCAGAAGATGGCGGCAGAGCTCTGTGTAAGGAATGAATCAGCCCGTTTCCACAGGCTGATAAATTCCTTCCATGGCGCTTGGACGCCCTCTTCTGGCGGCTTTTGGGTGCAACACAAGGTTTTCAGACCAAACAATACAGCAAAATACATTGACGTGATGGAAGGACTTCTACAATGTCTTTTTTCGGTCAGGGGCCTTCCTTTAGTGACGTCACGTATGGACTCGTCACCAACTCAAAAACAAGACTTCCTGAATATTCAGCGCGAGTCTTAAATCGTAAAATATAGCAATATGCGGTGGAATCTTTTTAAAATACGCTCAGTAGAAGTCATTTGAAGCCATTTTACAAATTATGGACACAACTTGTCCGGAGACATCGGTTGTCCTTTAGCATCCTGCAAGCAAGATCCTACCTGGTGCTGATATAAAACACAAGTTGTCATTGTGGTCACCAGCCACGAGAGAATAGTCATTTTTATTGGAGTGCATTATTTTAACCATTATTCTGAAGGAGATATCAGTCTATGTCAGGGTTCCTCGACACTTTGTCAGCTCACGGCCCAAGTTACGAATTTTACTCCAGTTCAGCATCATAAACAGACCAAAACATTACATGTAATGCCAATTATTAATGTATGTAAGATGGCACAAAAGAAGTAAATGAAAAAAAAAGTTTGTTTAGTGCAGGGGTCTCAAACTCAATTGACCCGGGGACCGCTGGAGGCAGAGTCTTGGTGAGGCTGGGCCACATCAGGATTTCCACAAGAAAAGCACAGATAAAACATTACAATGTTCTCAAAGTTTTTATTTTTAACACACAAAAAAATGAATTAAACGGAAAAATGAATACAAAATAAATTAACCAGTAATAAATAAAATAATTATATTATAAGGCAGATACAGACGACTGAAAAAAACACAGGAAAACTAATTATTATCATAAAATTTCAAATGTCTGTATTCACAGTTCTTTAACCTTTAACCTTCTTAACATAAATAAAATATTGAACGTGAACTGTCCTAAACATGGCTTCTCTTGCCTACTCTTTCAGCTCCACACACAAGTTTCATTCATATCAATCATGCACTAACATTAATCTTTCAAATCAAGGCGGGCCGCAAAATATTCTTTTGGGGGCCGCAGTTGGCCCGCGGGCCGCGAGTTTGAGACCCCCTGGTTTAGTGCAACTGACCATTTTAAATGTCCACAACTGTTCACAACTACTTTTGTTATTGTAGGTTGACAACTCATCAGGATATATTTAATTAATCTATGCATTATATACGTGTTGGCATGACGTTAGAAGAAAATGTCTAATATATTTGATAACTTTATTAACATTGTTTAGATTTTTACAAAAGTCCAAGTCACAAAAGTAGATTTTTTTCCTGCCCCAGTGTCCAACAGTTGAAAGAATTCACATGATTGTCTTGTTTTTTTTTTCTTATGTTTGTATTATTATTTTTTTATATTTGAACTGTATTAACTTTTAACTCCATTTTTTCAGCTCCATTTTATCATAAGCCAAAATGACAACTTTGCAGTGCTATTTAACTAAACTGGAGTCAAGTCTTGCTCCAAACAGCATTAAAAACATGTTTGTGAGTTTGCCAATGGTCGCTTCTTGGTTGTGGCTCACTCCAAATTGCTGCTTTTCTTTTATTTGCTTGCATTTCACCTACATAACAACAACACTGCTCATTGGTGTGGAGCTACACCGAAGCGTACTTGAACCAAAGGTGTCACAAAACAAACTGTTAGTACGTGCCTTATTGCCAACAAGTGCTTTACCTTTGTAGACCTATGAAGACTGACTTCTATCTGAGGGGTTGTATTAAAAATACATTTTCTTTCCTTTCTTCCTTGTTATATTTATAGTAAGAAATAGATAAATAAAAGCATTTTCAAAATCAGCAATGTGTCATTTCTTATGTGTCTCTCATTAAACACATTTCTCTTTAACCAAAGAAAATGTAAAAACATATTTGCTTGGTTAAATCGTACGGATCTCAATGAGGGCAAATCTCCAGCGCAATGTTAATCCCTTGCATGTATTCTTTTCATAACTAAATACCTAATTGCCGGCTTTAAGAAGCATTAAAATGAAACGTTCCACCATGTTGTTGTGTTTTTATCCATTTGGTTGGAAGGCTGATGTAGATTTTGGATTCCATCTTGTACCCTTTAAAGGACAACCGACGTCTCCGGACAGGTTGTGTCCATAATTTGTCAAATGGCTTCAAATGACTTCTACTGAGCGTATTTTACAAAGATTCCACCGCATATAGCTATATTTTACGTTTTAAGACTCGCGCTGAATATTCCGGAAGTCTTGTTTTTGAGTTGGTGACGAGTCCTCACGTTACGTCACTGAAGGAACGCCCCTGACCGAAAAAAACACATATTGTAGCAGTCCTTCCATCACGTCAATGCACTTTGATGTATTTGTTTGGTCTGAAAACTTTGCGTTGCACCAAAAAGAGGCAAAAGAGGGCGACAAATCTCCATGTAAGGAATTAATCCGCCTGTGGAAACGGGCTGATTCATTCCTCACAGGAGCTCAGTGGCCATTTAATGCCACAAAACATTTTCTGCAACAAAAGGACAACCTACACCATTGTTTTGTTTCCTAACTGACAACGGAAAAACGTTTTATAGCATCTAAAATACCTGAAACACGCAGGCTGATATTTTTAGTCAAATGAAAAACAACAATAAAAATGACTTAAAGTGTCCCGAAACTACTTCAAAAGACCTCAGAAAGTTTCAGTTTCAGAAGGTCCCGCCCCTTTGTTCGTGACGTCACGCCAGTACTTCGTGCCTTGCTCTAGAAATCAAAACAATGGCTTCAAATTCGGAGAATATGCTTTCTTGTTACTCATCCAGTTATGAATATGATTCTAACAGTTCTGAAGAGGAAAGCATAAATGTTTGAAATCGATTAAGGGAGTCCTCCCATATCAATTCGAGCCATCAATGACAGCAATGTAGTGTCCCAGAAAATGCACAAGATGGCGCCCAAGCTCCGTTGGAAATGGGCTGATTTGTCTGCTGGGAATTTGTGTCAACTAGTATAGTAGTTTTGGTGCAACACACAAGGATTCACCATTGCGTTATGTATGTGTTTTCCTTCTAATTTCGCCATCAACACGAAGTTTTCAGACCAAACAAAGTACCCAAAATGCATTGTGTGTCGCTTACTCGGTCAGGGGCGTTCCTGACGTGACATCACGTCAGGAATCGTCACCAACTCAAAAACAAGACTTCCTGAATGTTCAGCGCGAGTCTTAAAAGGCAAAATATCGCTATATGCGGTGGAATCTTTGTAAAATACGCTCAGTAGAAGTCATTTGAAGTGATTTTACAAATTATGGACAGTTGGCGTCAGTTGTCCTTTAACTGGTGTCATAATTCCCCCCTGAAATTAGTAGGGGCAAACTCTGAACTATGACTGCCACACTTTAACAACATAATAGTGGATTTTATTTTATTGTTCTTATTTATAACCATAAATGTTTTGCAAGGCAGAGGACTTCGGCACCAACATTGGTGAATGGACACACATCCTTCGCTTTGTAAATCAGCTATTATCAAGTGCTTAGGCAAATGTTTCATAAACTCCATTGCTGTGGGTCAACTTTGCTCTAGAAACATGGCTGCACACACCAAGGGGTGGGGGGGGGGGATTTCAGAAGAGAAAAATAAATATAAAAAAATATAAATTCTCTGAAACAAAAAGTGCAAAAGGACATGGGGTTCTTTAAAAGTGTCGCCAAGGATGTCATTGACTATTTAACAATATTTGCGATTTAGTTCAAATTAGCAATGTTATTAGAACGTATTGTTTTTTAATAGCATCAATATGCAAAAGCTATCGAGGTCTTAAAGGGCAACCAACGTCTCCGGACAAGTTGTGTCCATAATTTGTAAAATGGCTTCAAATGACTTCTACTGAGTGTATTTTACAAAGATTCCACCGCATATAGCTATATTTTACGTTTTAAGACTCACACTGAATATTCCGGAAGTCTTGTTTTTGAGTTGGTGACGAGTCCGTACGTGACCTCACTGAAGGAACGCCCCTGACCGAAAAAAAAAGGACACATTGTAGCTGTCCTTCCATCACGTCAATGCTTGTTTGTTCTGAAAACCTCGTGTTGCGCCGGAAGAGGGCGTCCAAGCTCCATATAAGGAATTTATCAGCCTGTGGAAACGCAATACACTGTCATGTCTACAAGAGGTCGCCATTTTCTGCCTCTTTTCTGGGACGCTACATTGCAGTCCAGATGCCTCCTAAATGACACGGAAGGACTTCTTTAATCGATTGCAAACATGTATGCTTTCCACTTCAGAACTATTTGAATCATATTCAGAACTGGATGAGTAACAAGAAAGCATCTTCTCCGAATCTGAAGCCATTGTTTTGATTCTCGAGCAAGGCAAGACATCCTGGTGTGACGTCACGAACAAGGGGGCGGAACCTTCTGAAATTGACCACTCCCGGTTTCAAATTTAAGTACCTTTTAGACACTTTAAGTCATTTTTATTGGTGTTTTGCATTTGACTAAAAATATCATACTGCGTGTTTTGGGTATTTTAGATGCTATAAAACGTTTTTCTGATGGCAGTTAGGAAACAAAAAAGATGTCGGTTGTCCTTTAAATAAGGCCATGGATGAGAAATTGTTTGGTGCACTGAATCTGTTGCTGCCGTAACGCACCATGCTTCCCTGAATTCTAATGATCCATTAGGGGATTTTTCACGATGGACAGTAAATTTTCATGTATTTCTTTTTTTCTATTGACATACTCAGGCCGATGTACTTCAGAACAATTCAGGCACTGGTGTCAGTGGGACATGTTGCGGGCTTTAACACACAGCACATGTTTGATTACTGGTCAATGACCCAGTGGTGGTCCCAAGTCGACATATAAAAAAGGTTGAAAACTGCTCCAAACAAATCGTTCGTGAAACTCACTGTGGTAACACACTGACGGGCCAAGCCAAGAGTAAACACGACACCTTAAGAACATTTCGGTTGGCACGTTTTCTTTCTTTCTTTCACTTTTGTACTACAATTGATAAGTATATTTATTTTTAGCGTTGTTTTTTTGACCAAGTATTGGAACTTTTACTTATACAGTTGGCAATAATTTAGCCACGACTACTTACTGGTAGCATTGGTTTCAAGACACCTTACCAGACGTATTTTATAGGAAGTGGCGCCATCTAGTGGTTACTGGTCAACATTGTTGTAAATGCTATTTTAAAAAGCAATACTGTACCTGTATTGGTTGGTGATCATGGTCAGCCATTTTTCCTCCCACGATATTAGTATTTTGGGAAAGGAATATTTTCAAGGTGTATTCAATACTATAATGCTGGGCGAAATACTGCAATTTATATGCCAGTATATATTGGACGATTACAATACCTGTATATGCAGAGTCCTTTCTTTCTCACTGTACACTAGGTTAGTATCAATGGCATTACAAATTATGTATAGCATTGACATTAAACGGGGGGAAATAATTACAACAAAAACCGTAAAGACTGATTTAAAAGAAGGCGAATTATTATTATTATTATTATTATTATTTTTATAAAATAGTGTAGCCACAGTTTGAACTACAATTCCCAAAATGCTCGACAACCCTCGCGAACGATGATGTTTTTCGCAGATCTCCAATCATCACGGCTCCACTCTGAGCGAGTGCAAAACAGAACGATGGAATCCAGGTCATTTGTGCAGCTGCTAAAGCACAGTGGCTCTCACGAACGTTTGCCCTCGATTTGTGTTTGGCTTAAAGGAGACGCAACAAAGCGCACAAAATGGTTGCGGTCCAGGCCCGCTCGAATAAGTAGGTTTACTATAGCTTTAAGAACGCGAAAACGGTGGCTGCTTCTTTAAGGTTATATCGCGTAATTTTCGAATAGATAATTAAGAAAAGTTTTCATTTTGTAATCAATAAACCGATGTGTATAATTTGCGACGAAGCTTTACCGAAAATGCTCCACTGTCAGACAGAGGCCTGTCAACATCAAAATGTCTGTACACTAGATGTGCGCTATTCTTCGTTCTGCAAGTAAACCATCCGGACTTTCTGCGGAATTAAAGACGGGCTAAAGTGCCTTCTCTGTGATGGAAGCAGCCAGCGACCGAAGTGAAGATGTAAGTAAAGGCAAAGAGCTGGTGGAGCATAAGGCCGCAGAGCAGACCCCGGCCCCGGGTGTTGCCGTCACACCGCGGCGAGGTCTTAGGGAGCGGGGAGCCACCCGCACGAGATCCGGCGACCCTGCTTCACAGGCGGCCGTGAACGGAGCTACCCAGGGCCCTGGGAGGGTTTTACGCGACCGCTCCACTCGGGCTGTCCCGGCCTGGCTGAAGGGCAACAAAAATGAAGAGGACGAAGACGAGGACAGCGCCGGTGCAAGCAAGCGTAGGAAAGTTTGCAATTCCCGTCGGAAGAAAAACGGTGACTCTTCAGGCTCGGTGGAAGCTGGTGATGGCGTCGCAGGTGACAGCTCGCAAGCCACTGAGTAAGTTTGAGCACCACTATTAATTAGGACATGTCGGGAATTACAAAGTACCTGCTTACAAGGTTTAACGTCAACAACGTGCCTTCAGCATGGTGCGTCCCCTTCGCTGCACGGGGAGGATGGGGCGGAACTTACCTGGATTTTTAAGACAAGGTAAATGAGACGATGGCGTGTTGAGTCTCATTTACAACATACACTAAACTGTCTATTCTGCAAGTGACTGTCTTTCAACATTTCACACGTATAATTCCTTGAAAACCAGAAAGATGTCAACACCCTCCCCTACTTTAAAGGTACAGCTTTCTGGAGAATGTCCCTCCCGTGTGGGTCACCAAACACTCCCAATTCACCACAGTCTTATTTTCCTTTATAGTGCATAATTTAACAGATATCCTGTATGCTGACAAGAAAAACAGCAGGTGGAGGTGCGTCAGGTGTCCCTCCACGTCTGCTTGATCGGCATGATGTCATCCAAGTAGACAAAAAAAGAACTGCATGTCATACAGCAAAGAGTCCATAAGGCATCCGCTGGAAAACTACAAGGCCGAAGGCTGTTGGGAACTCGGAATTTTCCAGTGGGTGTCACACACACCCTTTGGTGGTGTTACAAGGCCTGAATGTGTGAGAGGGGTTCATGCTGTTAGTCATCTAAGCCAAAATCTCTCGAGGGGTGCCAAGTTCCTTCAGTCTTTTAGCCCCCATGTGCAGAGTCCTAGTTGTATTGTAATGAAAGAAATACACTGCACTGTATAATAAAATCAATTTATTTACATTTACGATGGTCGTTGATGGCTCTTAATTGACACCTGTTGCTTTCTGACTTGAAACTGAGGCATCACATTATCATTCATCATGTTGATGATTATCATTGCCTTTTCTGGATGGAACTGTTCAATAAAAGCCTGCACGTCAACTCCTGATTGGCCTGCTTCTGCTTATCCTCTTGAAGGCAAATCACATTTTTGAATAGGTAATTTGTTGTGAATATTTGTGATTTAAAGTATCACACCCAAAGTTGAGGGTAATTTCCTGTTAGCGTGTCCAAGGAATATCACATTGACGTAAGCATCAGTCCTCTCCGTGTTTTAAAAATATAGCATGTTTCGTATTTTAATATTCAATGCATGTAAATTGTTTTTGTTGTGGGTTTCATGGAACCACTTAAAGAACACATTAAAATCACATACGCTACATGTTTGCAAAACAAGCAACGTTGTTACTTTCACAATGTTGGCAACTTGCCGTTCTGAACTTTAATCTTTCTTTTTTCACATAACATTTTAAAGATGGAGGCAAGCCCAAATGAAAGTCACAATTAAATTTGGATTCATTGTTCCGCTCTACTCGACAGCAAGAAGTGGCACGGGTGGATTTTCCTGCTTCATTTAAATCCCACAATCTCAATATATGTCCGAATGCCATGATTAGACAAGTGCAGGTGGATGGAACATTATTATTGAAGGAAAGAAAAACACTTGAGTTCTCCTTTTAAGTTGAACGTCTCCCCTTGTGGGTAACCACAACACTTTAAATGTGATGAATGACAGCATCATCTTCTCTCTATGTAGCTCTACAGAGGAACCCAAGAAACCTACTACTAATGTTGAAGGTAATAGCATTCTTTTAAAACTTTGCATTCATGTTACACAAACCAAGTGATTTCATTGCGATTTACACGGCTCCACAACAAGTTGGCACTACTATTTAGCTTTCCGATGGAATTTCAGGATTTACTTAAAATGTCAGATAATCTTTACACGTGAACTTTATTTGTCCTCAATATGTTGATACATGCGTATCCACTGCCCCATGGTGACTCCAGGTAGCCTGGACAGCAATTCGGTGCAACATTGTGTTCTCTAACCATGTGACACCCCCTTATTAGCTAGCTATCTATTTGCTATATATTAGCTATCCGGTTGGCGAACTGGCTATTTAGCTAGCTATCTATTAACTGGCTGGCTATTTAGCTAGCTATCTCGCTTGCTGTCCAGCTAGCTATCTATTAGCCATCTATTATCGAGGTAGCTAGCTTTCTATTATCTAGTTAGCTAGCTTTCTATGATTTGAGTTACTTCCGGATTGAGTGAAAGCTGGCGCGTGTGGATGCCACTGCTCACCCACAGAAAAACATATCTTGTGTCTGTAAAGTGACCTTGAGAGTTTTGAAAGGCGAATGAAATAAATGAAATGTATTATTATTATTATTATTATGGCTGTGTTTTTTTTGGTCCAAACGCCTATTCGAAAATTTTCTGTTCCATTCCAAGTATTTTGGGCATTTTAGGTTCATCTTGAAATTTGACGTGCTAGCCAAAAACCCAAATTTTTATTTGTGTTTAGTATAGGCCAAAAACATATGTGACAATGATGATAATAATGCTAATGTTCAATGGTTTCTCCTCCTCTTCCATGCCAGCTCTTCCCTCCAGGCTCTCTCCAGCCCAGAGTCGAGCCAAGCCTCCATCTGGCAGGTCTTTCCGCTGCTCTGGCAAGCTCCTGTGCAAAACAGAGCTCGGAATAGAGCATCAAGCTGGTGAGCAACTTGTTGACAGCAACTCATAACAGTGCGTGAAACTGGAACTGTAAACTGACTGCTGCTCCAAATATGACAAGAGTCTTAATGCACTCAACAACCTGATTTTTTTTACTGAAAAATATTATAAATGTACTCGGCAGTGAATTTGTGTTTATTGAAGAACAATGGGTTGGATTTTATTTGCTGCTGCTTTCTCTTCTTGTTTCTTAGCCGCTTCAGGAGAGGCAAACAGTAAAGAAAAGTATGACATGTAAGTTTATTTTGTTCCTTAAGATGAGTTCAGCTTTACAGTTACCCAATCAGAATCATGCAAATGTACTATGAACAAAGTAAGCTTTTTCAAGTTAGTCATTTGTAAAGCTTGTTGACATGGGCAATCATTCGTGTGTAGTTAATAAACATGGGCGCAAATGTTTTACTCCTCATTAATTGGCTCATCTAGAACATGGTTTGAGATTGTGTTTGTATCCAATCACTTATTTTGGAATTGGTTGTGGTTCTTGTGGTCATTTACAAAGTGTACGCAAATGATGAACACACTATTTTGATACACGTGCGTGCACTTACACACAAATTCTTCAGACATATATTAATGGTTAGCGAGTGTGTTAGCAGGTATTTTTTCCAATAAATATCTTAACACATGCATCCATTATTTCAGGTAGTTACAAAGCACTTTTCAATTATTAATTAATGATTCTGTATAAGCGCAAATGGCACACTACTGTATTTGGCAAACACACATGATTGTTGCGTTTTTTTCTTAGGGGTTAGTGATACCTCGGTTTATGAACCCATTGGCTTACAAACTTTTCAGTTTACAAACGTTAAATTTATGAAAACTATTTTTCAGGATACACACGGAGCTGCCACAATGAGTGATGTGTCGTTCGCGAACGAGCCCGTTCTCTTAACAAGAAAATGGCAGCCGAATGTTTTTGTCCTTTATTCCCCGCCCCCAGTCTTCAGTTAAAGCCACGTGATTGGTCAAGAACGCATCAGTGAGAGGGGTGAGGTTTACAGACAGAGAGAGAGTGGAAGCCGTTCTCCCAAAAGAAAAAGTCTGCCGACTTTTTTTGGTCCTCTACTCCTCGCCCCCAGTCTTCGGTTGAAGCCACGTGATTGGTCAAGAACGCAGCAGTGAGGGCAGGTGGTTTAAACATTAAAGAGACAGGCAGACGACTGTGGGGGAGTTTCAACTTTGACAGTTCAAAGGCAAAGTAGACTGCACGGTTAAAATATCCCATCAATCAGGCTCCACAAACAACATGCACAAGCCATCTGTACACTTGATGTAAAAAGCTATCAACCCAGCTAAACAGAACACAATTGATGAGGAACTAGATAAAATTATCGCAGAGAAAGCACCTACAAGGGATCATTCCTCACGATGGTAAAAGAAGAAGGTTACGTTCCTCATCAAGTGTTTAATGCTCAGGAAACCGGTCACTCCATTCCATCAAGCCATCAACGGCCATCACAAAGGTAAATAAAACGACTTTATTATACTGTACAGTTTATTTCTTTAATTATAATACCACAGTAGAATTATTATACATAAAATAAGGTATATTTTGTGTAGTTTTTAGGCTTAGATAATAAGAACGTAGAAAAGTATGTTTTATGGCGACCTGGGAACGGATTATTCTCATTTTAATGGTTTCCTATGGGAAATTAATTTTTGGGATACACACATTTTCACCTTACACACGCTGTCTGGGAACCAATTAAGTTCGTAAGCCAAGGTATCACTGTACTTATATTTGGTGGGCGAAGCAAACCACACTTCAGCGATTGGAGCTGTGACAACAATCGTCTTACCATGCACCTCAACATGTTTGAAATCCGCCATCATGGTCCCTCCTCAATCTTTTTCACAGCCTTTTTATTAATACGACAGTCGTATTTGATCTCAGTCCATTTTGCAAGTGCACTTAGTGTTGTGTGATTCGATTCGTGAAATGTGGCTCGATGCAACAGGACACATCTCTTTATTGAGCTGTTGTTTTTCCCTTTTTTTAGTAAGAACGGAGAAAAAAAGAGCGAAGGTGTTGGTCGTCACTTGGTGGATAAGGAGGACCTTCAATTTCAAGGCAACACAAATGACTTGACCGCGGTTTCGGCTTCACCGCCTCAGGGGTAAACTTGACTCAAGTGCATCACCATCATTACTAAAAGCTCAATACGAATTATTATTATTTTTTTTTTAGTGAAGCAGACGAGGAAGAGGTCATCAGCAGTGATGAGGATGTTCCCTTTCGAGACGATTTAAATGATCAGAGCTACGACCCCAAGGCGGAAGGATTCATGTATGTGCTACATACAATATGTTGCAAGTGCTTTAGTTACCGTTACAGGTGTGTACGCTCACCTGTGACAATCCAATAACCTGCCGTGCTTCATTTGTTTCAGAGATCCACCCAAGCCAAAGCGGCGAATTCCTTTGAGAAATAAGGACAAGAAAGAAAAAGAGAAAGCGCCCAAGAAAGAGGAGGTGGAAGAGATAGAAATGGAGGGCTCAGACAACTTACAGAACGCAGAGATCGACGTGAAGCTCGAAGAAGAATTGACGGATGACCCCGACGGGCCGAGGAAGTAAGATACAGACAAAGCATCTTATTGAACTACATTCATTCTCGAAAAGTTCCAAAATTTGTTCTACCTCTGAAAAGGAGGGGTCGACGGAAGAAAGATGACAAAACGCCACGGCTGCCGAAAAGAAGGTATGAACGAATTTGCATTTACAAGGTATCCCCTGCTGAATTTGACTACGTACATAGATTTCGGTCAATGCTGGCACCTAGTCTGCCCTTCCCTGATGACATTTCCCATGCAGAAAGAAGCCCCCAGTGCAGTACGTCCGTTGTGATATTGAAGGATGCGGCACCGTCCTGGCTCACCCACGCTACCTGCAGGTAAACGCAATTAACTGTTTCTGTGCACCCGTATGGCCTGGGAAACCTGGAAAATGATGGATGAAATTTCCAGTTGTGGAAAGTGAGGGGAAAAAAGTTAAACATCGCAGAAAAAGCTTGAGTTGTCCTAGGGGAAATAAATACAGTAAAGTCTCGTTATATCGATATTCAAGGGAGTCCAAAAAAATATCGATATAACCGGGACTATCGATATATCCGACCCTGTTTGCATGTAATTTTCTCCGTGCGTGCATAGAAATAGTATCGATATAACCGGGACTATCGATATATCCGATATCGATATAACGAGACTTTACTGTATTCCCTATTTTTCTCCCTGCCTTGTGGGTCAGTGCAAATGGGTTAAACAGACACGTCGGGTCTTTTTTTCAGCTCTCTTTGATGGGCAACCTTGAACTGGAGCTGTAATCAGCACTCACATGACACTGAGGAGGGAAAATGGCTAATTGGGTCCTATTTGGTTTCACCGAGGGTACACTCACTCTTGTTGTCTGCAGTTTACACTTTTTTTTTGCATGTGGCTGATGTATTTTCACCAAAAAAATAAACAAATAGATTTGAATATCAAATATGCAGGGGTTCCCCCAGTTCAGACCCTACTTGACACGTCAACATTATACCACAGTGAAAACGAGTTCATTGTACGCATTCATAAGACGATGTGGCCATGCAATACCAAAAGGCTGCGCAGTTGGAGTTCCACCTCCTGAATTTTTGGTTCACTTATTTCAGTTTATGACTGAGATGTTTTCCATACAAATATTTACTGCAATTTTTAGTCGAACACTGCCTTATAGGTTGAAAACGTCATTCCCATCCATATATAAATACAAATGCGGAAAAGCTATTCAGCCTAATCATTCACTTGTTTGCTTGCTATGTTTCACACACCAGCACCATATCAAATACCAGCACATGCTTAAAAAGAAGTATGTGTGCCCACATCCTTCTTGTGGAAGACTCTTCAGACTTCAAAAGCAGCTACTTCGTCATGCCAAACACCATACAGGTACTCGTTTGGCTGAAAAATGTGCAGCGTGTTGGTGATCGTTTTTAGGGTCTTGCCATTCATTTTTGTGATTCTTAGACCAGAGAGACTACATCTGTGAGTTCTGTGCCCGTGCCTTTAAGAGTTCCCACAATCTGGCTGTCCATCGCATGATCCACACAGGAGAGAAGCCCCTCCAGTTAGTGCTTCCTAATTTGCACAGATATAAATAACACCCCCCGTTTTCCTGAAATGTGGTAACTAGAAGATGTTCTTGTGCTAATAGGTGTGAGATCTGTGGCTTCACCTGTCGGCAAAAGGCCTCCCTCAACTGGCATATGAAGAAGCACGACGCCGATGCCAGCTATCAATTTTCCTGCTCCATTTGTGGCAAGAAGTTTGAGAAGAAAGACTGTGTGGTGGCACATAAAGCCAAGAGTCACCCGGAGGTCCTCATAGCCGAGGCGCTCGCAGCCAACGCCGGCGCCATCATCACGACCCCAGCGTCCGTGTTGCAGATGCCGGTCACCCCCGCGCAAGAAGAGGTGGGACCTGGCAGCCTGGAAACAGTCCAAGGCGGCCAGGAGGGGCAGGTTCAACCACCGGGCCAAGAAGGACAGGTTGGGTCTCATGTGGCTCAAGTTGCCCAGGTAGGTCATGTGACCCCGCAAGTCAGTCACCAGGTCGTCCTCCTGGGACAAGAACAACCACTCCACACCATGCAGGTGCCAGTAACAGTTTCCCTTTCCCCAATCGACCCGCCGTCACCTGCCGACCAGCAGCAGCAGACGCAACTTCAGCTCCAGATGCCCGTCCAGTTTGTTCCACAGTCCCCGCAACTTGCCCTGCACTCCCCGTCGGTGGTGGCTCAGTCCCAACCCCACTCCCAACTACAATCTCTTCATCCCTACTCCTCCCAGCAACATAGCCACGGGCAAATTGTACAAATGACCTTCCAGCCAATCACCCAGCCGCAGACTCCCATGCAACAAATTCCACTCGTGGCCACCTCTCAGCAGTTTACCACCCTTCAGCCGACCACGTCTGTCCCCCCGCTACTGTCTCTATCCCAGCCACAGGAGGCATCCAACGGGAACAATCTCATGCTGGCAACCTCCTCTCAACCAGCAAATTCCTTCCATCCAACGGAACGGGTGGGAGCGAGCGGCGTCGCCTGGCAGCAAATGGACCAGGGGGACGTCCTGTCCAACAACACTGCAGCGGACATACAGCGGATCATCATTTGAAATGAGAAGGTTGCACACACGCTAAAGAAGCCACATGATATTGCAACAATACTGTAAACGCCAAGTTAGAAGGTTCATGTTGGATCACTCATATTTGGTAGCTTTTTTTTAGAATAGCTTATCAGGGAATCGTGTGTGTGTGTGTGTGTGTGTGTGTGCATAACGTTTTCCATAGTATTCCTGTAAACGTCATTAGCTTTTTAAGGCTGTTTGCTGATTGATTGTTGTAACGCTTTTACTATTAATTGGCACTATGAAAGCATAATTGTCAGTAATTGATGTCACAACATAATGTCCAGTATGTGTCCTCTCATTTACAAGCTTGAAAATTTAATCGCACCCAAAATATAGCGTAGAAATATAGCAACCAGACAGATTAGAATAAGTGTGTAATTAACACATGTGTTAATTTATTAAGTCCACATTATATATAATGACAATTGACATTTGGACCGCCACTTACAGTACATGTTGTATTTGGATTTATAGTTAACAGCTGAACTGTTCGTGGTTAAACATCTTGTTTTGTCAATAACAAAGTCGACCGTCTGGGTTGAAAACAGATTGTTTATTGACAGTGAAGAAAATAAGTATTTGAATCAGATCAGAATCAGAATCATCTTTATTGCCAAGTATGTAGAACACACAAGGAATTTGTTTCCGGTAGAACACGCTGCACTAGTATCGTCGTCAAAAAAACGGCTAAGTGGCACTATACACCCTGCTATTTTGCTATTTCTCCCACGTATAAATCATGGAGCAATGCATGAGCTTTATTTGAACATTTGTGATACAGTAAAGCTGCAAATAACGGGACTATCGATATATCCGACCCTGTTTTGTAACATAGTTGAACCGGGACTACATATCCGATATCGATATAACGAGACTTTATATTTGTTACAGTAGCCTTTGTTTGCTATTACAGAGGTCAAACATTTCCTGTAGTTTTTCACCAGGTTTGCATACACTGCAGGAAGGATCTTGGCCCACTCCTTCACACAGATCGGGATCTAGATCAGTCAGGTTTCTGGGCTGTCACTGATAAACACCAGTTTTAGCTCCATCCAAAGATTTTCGATCGGGTTCAGATCTGGAGACTGGCTTGGGCCATGCTAGAACCTTGATTTGCTTCTTACTGAGCCATTCCTTGGGTTTCCTGGCTGTGTGTTGTGTTGGAAGACCCAACCACGACCCATCTGTCTGAGCAAAATCTCACAATACACGGCCTCAATCATCCTCTCTTTAATGCAGTGCACTCGTCCTGTCCCATGTGCAGAAAAAAACACCCCCAAAGCATGATGCTCCCACACCCATGCTTCACAGTAAGGATGGTGTTTTTCGGATTGTACTCTTAAACACGCTTTGGTGGAATGATGACCAAAAAGTTCTATTTTGGTCTCATCTGACCACAAAACTTTCTCCCATGACTCCTCCTCTCCCTTGTGCTGGTTTAAGCAGGGGAACCTTTCGTGCCATGCATGATTTCAAACCATGACGTGTTCGCGTATTACTACCTACAGTAACCTTGGAAACGGTGGTCCCATCTCTTTTCAGGTCCTTGACTAACTCTTGTCGTGTCGTTCTGCGCTGATTCCTCACCTTTCTTAGAATCATTGAGACCCCACGAGGTGATATCTTCCATGGGGGTCCACTCCGATTCACACTGACCGTCATGTTTAGCTTCTTCCATTTTAGTTCGCTGAAGAAGCATCTTGGATAAGAAGCGAAACGTCCGACACCTTTAAAGAAGTACAGATGACGGCTGAAGAAACCTTTTCATCGACGGACCACTCCTGTACGACTTGAGAGCTTACACAGATCTTCTTCCATTTTCTAATGATTGCTCCAACAGTGGACCTTTTTTCACCAAGCTACTTGGCAATTGCTGCTTGGCATAGCCCTTTCCAGTCTTGTGGAGGTGTACAATTTTGGCTCTGGTGTCTTTGGTCTTTGCCATGTTACAAGTTAAATTCTTACTGATTGTATGGGGCGGACATCTTTATGCAGCTAAAGACCTCAAACAGGTGCATCTGATTCAAGATGATACATGGAGTGCAGATGGACTTCTAATGGGCGAACTAACAGGGTCAGAATTCTTGATACGCAGGTGTTCAAATACTTATTTGCAGCTGTATCACACAAATAAATTGTTAAAAAAATCATGCATTGTGATTTCTGGATTTTTCTTTTTAGTTTATCTCTCTTACAGTGGACATGCACCTACGATTAAAATTTCAGACCCCTCCGTGATTTCTAAGTGGGAGAAATAGTAAAATAGCGGGGTGTTCAAATACTAAGAGGTTATTCTTGTACTCGGTAACTGAATCCGTCGTTCCTTGTTCGTGGCTTTCATCTTAATGAAACCCTGTACAGATAACTGTTTGCAGTTTAGACTTTGAGCAAAATGTGCTACAGGCTTTGTGGTCCGGATGCTCTTGGAGCAGATATGCCAACTCTTCATTTATAGGATGTAAATAAATGTCTTAACAACAAACTTATCATGTATTGGTAGTCCAGCTGAGATTTAGCGTTAGATAGAAAGTCACTTTTTATCAGTCACCGAATGTTTACATCAGTACATATTGTGGCGTTCTTTGCTTCTCAGCATGTTGTACTGCTTCATGGCTTTCTTAGGAGGGATCAGTGTGTCGCTCACACCAACCCTACGCTTCTTCATCCACTGGCCTTCTGACACATGGTTCTCTGCTTCGTTTGGGGGGTTCTGTGAGTTGCTCGTGCGTGACCCAACTTCCACTTCGTCACTCAAATTTACCCGAGAGTCATTGGGAGTAACTGTAGTCTGAAGATCACTGTCGTGTGCAAACTTGCACTTGATCCCAAATCTACATCTTCCACTTTTCCTGTAGGCGACGCACATGCTCTTGCCTCCAATTTGAGAAGGCTTTGCCTGCATTGTGAGGGGGACGTGTTTCTGCAAGGCACTGAGTTTTTGCTCAGCCTGAGCTTTGAATGGGTTGGCGAACACGCTGCTTTCTGAGCATCCATGCAGACTCGGAGGGGGCAGTTTGTGAGGGCTTGTCGTGGTGGACGAAGAAGTCAGACTGGATTGTTGTTTACTTAGATGTACTGACTTGTAAGATTCCGGGTGTCCGTGGTCAGATTCGTCAGACTCGCTGGTGGCTGAACCAGTCTCCAGCAAGAAGTTCCGCGTCTTCTTGTCCGATGGAGCCCCATCAACGACATCACTTCTCATTCTAAAAAAGGGTGCAGAACAAAAAAAGCCACACTAAATTAACCCATCCAACTTTCACAGATACTAAAGCAATCGTCGGATAGCCAATTGCCAAAAGAGATAAAAGATAACACCCAAACGCGGATCAAGCTCTGAGACACATTACCGTGTCAGCCTGGGAGATCTGACAACTACCAACTTACAAATAAAGAGAAACATCAAACTCTTTATATTCTTACCCTCCACGATCACTGTTTACATTCTCGGAGTCTCCATCACTGTCGGACTCAGATGAGCCGCTGTACCCGACAAGAGCGTTCATGTCAAAACAAACGACCTATTTGTTAGACGGAGCGCCACCTACTAACAGCGACTTGGATACATTTATTATTACAGAACCAAGCGGTACGTATCAAATCGACAAGGTATAAACATATGTGATCGTATCCATTTCCTCATTCAATCGGACATGCTAAGAAGTTAGCTCCAAATTCTTATTCTACAAATGTTTACAATGTAGGTGCCTAGACTGACATCTACAGTGCTTTCTTGGTATTGTTTCATGTCGCAACACAAAATCTACCGCGCCGAGGACCCTCGGTTTACGACGGAATTTTACCCCGAACGAGATAGATCTACTCGGATTTGTACGTGGTTCGGAACGCCGTACACTTTGCTGAGGTCAGTAATGAAGTCATAACTAATGTAAATATATGAAATAAAACCACTTGTAGACCACAAATATAAATACGGCTATTAGTGAAGTTTCCGGATGTATCGCATGATATCGTGCACGGTTCGCAACTTCGAAACATCGAACAATAGTAGTGAACTATATGCTCAACCAATGCCCGTATTTTTTCTCAAATACAACATTTTTTTCGACACAAAGAGATCAAGAACCATGTAATGTATTATTATTATTATTATTATTATTATTATTATTATATTATTATTATTATAAGTGAATGTATTCAAAATATACTAGTTTTTGCTATGTATTGATTTACATCGGGGTCACAGGTGTACTTGAACCTATACAGGTTCACTTTATGGAAGGGGAGGTTTACCTTGAATTGATCACAATCCAGTTGCACAGATTAACAATCGCCTTTTCATACTCATGTTCTCGGTTATAGACAATATAATCTTAAATTAATCCACCGAGCGTGTTTTTGGAATGTGGGTATGTCGATATGGGGAGACCATGCAAATTCCCCGTGGGAAGGTCCGGAATTTAACACATAATTTCAGAATAATGTCAGGCGGAAATGCTCACGTTTTTGTTATACGGTATTACATTTGACATGCATTTAGTATCACCTTATTCTGTCATTGCAATTCACATAAATTGGGGCAACTGGGCTTCTGGGAATTTAAATAAAACAAGGATTGGCATTTTATGGTAAAACTCTGTCTAGGGTAAAACATGTCTTTTTTGCGGGGGGGCTCACCCACTTGCACAAACGTTAATCTTACAAAGAAAAAAACTACGCACATTTTCTTGATATTCTGCGGTACAGCATTTATTGTTTTCGGCTTTCACAATTTCTACCAATAATTTGTTTTATCGAATATAACCAAACAAACTTAACAAGTAAATTTCTACCAGCACCACCAAACTTTTATTTGCACCGTTTGAATAGCCTTCGTCAGTCGGCTAAAAGTTTATAAATAACACTTTTGAGAAAGTGAGCAGCGTTTTCCCGTACTGCTCTCCTTCTCCGCCCCCAGCTGATCGTTCCAAATTCCTCGGTACTGGATCAGGTTCCTGAGGGAATGGGCGGAGAGTCGGCTGTTAAATCCTGCTGCAGAACGCGAAGTGACGGAGTCGGAAACGTGTTACTGCCCTCAAAACATTCAAGGGGCTTTTTGAAGTTTTGACCGAGGCTGAGGTTAATTTAGGGATGACTACGAATTCGTTGCCGGGGTAATCCTGGCGCCGTTCAGCCTTTCCTGGAAGTAGGATCACGCTTCGACTGGAGCTTTCGGGAGGTTAAATGGCAGACCG
>NC_142743.1:20305406-20315406 GCF_051943395.1 Hippocampus bargibanti
GATAGGTGGTATAGAAAGTAAATATTTGGATGACATACAAAATATATAGTATATTAAATAACTCATGGTTAATGAATTTACATTAGATTTATTATTTACCATTTAAATAATTTTTACAGTCATATTTATCTTCTTCTTTTAACCTTAAAGGACAACTGACGCCTCCGGACAAGTTGTGTCCATAATTTGTAAAATGGCTTCAAATGACTTCTACTGAGCGTATTTTACAAAGATTCCACCGCATATAGCTATATTATACGTTTTAAGACTCGTGCTGAATATTCCGGAAATCTTGTTTTTGAGTTGGTGACGAGTCCGTACGTGACATCACTGAAGGAACGCCCCTGACTGAAAAAAAGAACACATTGTAGCAGTCCTTCCATCACGTCAATGCTTGTTTGGTCTTAAAAGCTAGTGTTGCACCAGAAAGAGCCCGAAGAGGGCGTCCAAGTTCCATCTAAGGAATTTATTAGCCTGTGGAAATGGGCTGATTAATTCCTCACAGGAGTTCGGTGGCCATTTTCTACCTCTTTTTGGGTGAGACATTTCCCCCCAATGTTGCCTCAAAATGGCACGGAATAAATTCTTTAATGGATTGCAAACATGTATGCTTTCCTCTTCAGAACTATTTGAATCACATTCATAACCAGACGAGTAACAAGAAAGCATATTCTCCGAATCTGAAGCCATTGTTTTGATTCTCGAGCAAGGCAAGACGTCCTGGCGTGACGTCACGAACAAGGGGGCGGGATCTTCTGAAACTCGCCATTTCAGAGGTCATTTTGAAATAGTTTTGGGACACTGTAAATCATTTTTATTGGTGTTTTGCATTTGACTAAAAACATCAGCCTGCGTGTTTTGGGTATTTTAGATGCTATAAAACGTTTTTCTGATGTCAGTTAGGAAACTCAAAATGGTGTCGGTTGTCCTTTAAGTTAAATTGAACTAGTCCATCTCCCTTTTAAAAAAATGTGGCCCTTGAGTGCAATATGCACATCCCTTTCCCATATTTTTCACTCTGGTGTAAAATGCAAGCCTGGTCACGAGTGAACAAGCCGAATTGTATCTTGGCATACCTGAACTGAACCTAACTAAACCGGAAATATGTATTCACTAATACGGTGTCAGGTTGAAAAACTAGTGAAAAGATACCAAGTTCTTGATCCATTCTTTCTTTCTTTGTTAAGGGACATATTTTTAAAAGAAATACGGTCAGTTATGACTGGGCTGTATTGCAAATGGTGTTGAACACTGGCTACATATCATTCCAAAGGCTCCATAAAAAGGAGTACTGGGAGAATCTCTGCATGCACACCCTGCTGTTTAGTTGATGGCATTACATGACATTAAATTATCTGCACTGACTTGAATTCATGCTTGGTTCGTACTGTAATGCCAATCAAAGGCAGTCCTTGCATATATGCAGCCAAGTTTGAATTTGGGCAAATGACAGTCAAATAGCACTGACATTACTCCCAATCAAAAACGGTTCTGGCGTGTTCGAGTTGTTGCATAGTAAGCCCAAGTGTCCATCACAAACAAAGCAAAGGTTTTATTCATATAAAAAAAAACATTTGGTCATATTTTGAGACACTGCAACTTTATGGACATTACAGTAATACTGTAATATAAAAAAATATAACATAAAAATATTTAAAAAAAAAAAATGTCATGATAATTCAATTAAAATACGCATGAGTCGAATAAGATTTGGATCCATTTTTTTAAGATGAAAATTTCATACGGTAAATTAAATACAAATGTATTTATTATATTACAGTCACAGGATCAGTTTTTCTGCGGATGAGCAGCGGCAGCCACACGCGCCAGCGTTCACTCAACCCAGAAGTAACTCAAATAGATAGAAAGCTAGCTAGCTAGCTAACAGAGAGCGATTAGATAGCCAGTTAGACAGTTAGCTAACTAGCTAGATAGCCATATAGCTAATAAATAGCCAGCTACAGTGGTAGCGTGCTAACCAGATAGCTAATAGATAGCCAGCTAGGTAGCTAGATAATAGATTGCAAATAGATAGCTAAATACCAAATAGATAGCTAGCTAGGTAGATAGCAAATGGATAGCAAATAGATAACCAGCTCGGTAGCTAGCTAGATAGCATTTTATAGCATAGTTATATCTTCTTTGGTCCATTTTGAGCCCATCAAATCCACGGCCGCATTTGAATCACTTTTACATGAAGATGACAGTTTAACAGGCTGTGTCTGTTCACCTCAGATTGACTCCAGATTTAAAAGCCAAAGCTAACATTGTGTCACACAACCATTTAAAAATCAAATATAACGTTAAATATTGGTGAAAAAAAAAGCGCAGATTCATATGTTCATAAATATGTTCATAAATTTCACCTCTTGCCCGCTAAGTTCATTTATGCCTCAGCGGCCAGCTTTGCTACCAAATGCACTGTATTGTATCATCATTTTAGTAGCCTTACTCACAATATATGTTTGGTCTTGATAGAAGGGTACTCAAAAATATAGAGTTGAGAGACGGCAAGATGTAAATGTTATTATAGCCAGATTCTTATTTTTACGTCTCATTTTCATATCACAGAAAAAAACAACCAAAGATTGACATCTTTTGAATGACACAGACAAACGTTTTTTATTGATCTTTCTTGGAGGTGACTAATAACACCATGTTAGGCGCCATTGAAGTTGTGACTTTGGCTTTCTTTAAAGCAGTCCAGCAGTCTGACAATGTCTGCATGCTGCCTCACACTCCATGTACCGGCACGGCCGTGTTGTTCTACTTTACTTATATTGTAGATTTGTCTGCTCTGCTGTCTTGACTGTATTTAGAAAAGGTTGTACTGGATGAATATTTTCCTATTGATTTCTTAGTGCGGAGTTACTGTTGTGTGTTTAACTCTTTGAATGTAGTTTAGTCCACTGCCTCATGACCTTTTTTTTTTATTGTACGGAAAGAACTACATTTGCTCATCCTGTGTCCAAAAATAAAGAAATAAATACATGCCTTTACAAAGATTACATTGCTTTCAGTTAGAATATTGTAATTTGATGATTCCTTTGAGAAATTTACATGCAAGGGCATATATTGTATATTGTCATGATCTGGTTGGCGACTAACGGGTGGCGCTGTCAGCCCCGCCTGCACCTGCACAGGTGCTGGTCGTCCCGATCAGTGGCCGACTGCCACGTTCTGATTGGCGACCGACAGGTCACGCTGTCGGCCCTGCCTGCAGCCGCGCAGGTGTTGGTCGTTCCAATCAGTGGCAGTCAGAAGGACTCCCGGCACGACCATTCGGTGTCGGGTCATTGCATTGTGCAGTGCATTCATTGCATTGTATGCTGTGCATGTGTTTTCTGCACCCTGTCAAGTTTGTTTCATCTTGGCAGACTTTGACTCTTGGTTTTCTTTGATACTTTGTATTTTTCTGTTCAGATGATTTTTGATGTTTTAGATTTTGTTCCTGCTGACTTTATTTTAATACAATTTCTCAAATACAACCTGCTGCTCCCTCCTGCCTGCTTATTTTGGGACCCACAACCGCCATCACCACCTTGCAAACCGTGACATATATATATATATATATATATGTATGAAATATATATAAAAATATATATATAAAAAAAAATCCACAATATACAAAAAAAAAATCCACCAACATTACTTAACCCGCTTTTTTAAATGACTACTTATTAAGTTGATACCACCCATTGTAAATCGTCATCTTTGTTACGCCACAGGTTGTCTTTATGTATCTATTTCAATGCAATGATCCCACGAGTGTACATTTAAAGGACAACCGAAAATGTAAAGGACATTTAAAGGACAACCGAAATGAATCATTTCAAATGACTTCTACTGAGCGCATTTTACAAAGATTCCACCGCATATAGCTATATTTTATGTTTTAAGACTCGTGCTGAATATTCAGGAAGTCTTGTTTTCGAGTTGATGACGATTCCCTAATGACGTCACGGAGGGAACGCCCGTAACCGAGAAAGCAACACACAATGCATTTTGGGTACTTTTTTTCGTCTGAAAACACTGTGTTGATCGGGAAATTAGAAGGCAAACTACATGAATAATGCGATGGTGAATCTTTGTGTGTCACAGCCAATTGCGGTGACACGCATAATGAAAGCGTAAGTTGACAGCTAGAATTGAGACGGAAGGACTTCTTAAATCGATTGCAAACATTTATGATTTCCTCTTCAGAACTTTTTGAAACATATTCATAACTGGATGAGTAAAAAGAAAGCATTTTCTCCGAATCTGAACTCTCTGAAGCCATTGTTTTGATTCTGGAGCAAGGCAGTGTGTGACCAATTATGACGTCACGAACAAAGGGGCGGGACTCTCTGAATCTCACCAGTTTTCGAGCTCATTTTGTGGCAGTTTTGGGACACTTTAAGTCATTTTTATTTGGTGTTTTGCATTTGACTAAAAATATCAGCCTGCGTGTTTTGGGTATTTTAGATGCTATAAAACGTTTTTCTGATGTCAGTTAGGAAACAAAAAAGAGACATTGGTTGTCCTTTAAGAATCCAATTCTAAAATAAATGCATGAATAGATGGATTTATCAGAGTCCATTTATCAGAGAAGTGAATTCTTTTTTTAAATGACTATTTAGGCAAAGGGTGTCAAACTCAAATTTTGCCGCGGACCACATTGTAGTTACGGTTTCATCCCGAGAGCCGTTATGAATTTGGGGAAGCCATTAGAATGTTTAATCCTCTCCACATATTACATATAGAACACACACGAAATGAATGAATAACTACGGTTGTTTTTAGATGCTATAAAACGTTTTTCTGATGTCAATTAGGAAACAAAAAAAAATGTTGTCAGTTGTGCTTCAATACAGATGCATGAAACCAGAGATTGTCACCTCATAAAAAAACTGTTACATCACAGGTGTCAAAGTCAAGGCTCAAATCCAGCCCGCCACATCATTTTTTTTCGGCCCGCGAAAGAAAATCAAACATGAAATTCCATGATGCTGGCTAAAATCCTAACAAAAAGTTCATATTATTGGATGTAAACCACAATAATAGTCATTATTCTTGACTTCGGATTTGAAAACCAGTTAATTTGTTTTTTAATGTAATTAATTTGTTGTGCACTCTGGATGTAATATGTGGAGGGGATTAAACATTCTAATGGCGTCCCCAAATCGTAACGGCCCTCGAGAGGAAACCATAACTACAAAGTGGCCCGCGGCAAAAAAAGAAAATGCCATTGACACCCCTGTCAAATGATTACACGTTTGAAGGACCTCTTTTATCTGCAATGGAAGCCTAAAAAAATGACATTTCACATGAATACGGAACTGCGTCGTCATCCTTCATTTTTCAGAATCAGTATCAGAAAGCCTTCCATAAAAAAAAAAATCAATTTTATTCAGAGGAAACAAATTTTTTTTTTTCATTCTAACAAACTTAACTTTATATCACATCAATAATCAACAATCGTGCCCAAATATAAACATTGTAAAAATGAATCTACAACTGATTCTTTCCTCAGGATAGAGGGTGCTACGTGCAACAGTTACCTGTGAATGTAAAGTGTCCTTGAGAGTTTTGATAGGCCTTTATTAATGACATGTATTAATATTGTTATTATATTCAGAAAAAACTAAAATGATCTGAAATAATTTGATTGCTTTTCTGTCCAATTTAGTGTCAAATGAAATAGTGTGCCGCCCTCTAGTGGCTAATATTCATAATGTACCCAAAATCAGGCAGAAAAAAAGTGAGAAATATGACGAATTCTTATAAATGATATTGGATTGGATTGGATCTGCCTTTATTAGTCTCGCAGTGGAGAAATTTACATTATTAATTATTATTAATTACATTATTAATTATTTTTACATTATTACGTATTATTAATTTACATGATTATTATATTTAATTATATAATTTCCGCATGCTTCAGTCAGCCCCGCATTCTAGTTGTTCGTAACCCGCAGATTCACATGTTCAGTGTTTTTGAATAGCAACCGGTGAGCATTATTTCAGATAAAATTGTTTGGAATTATGAGTCAACTTGTGTCACAAGGCACCATTGTACACCATTCAATATTAATTTTATTCACAGAATGACATTCAAATTAGTTACCATCGAATTGCTGAAATAAACCAAAAAAATCTAATCCGATATGGGCCCCAATGTTTTGCACAGTAGTGCAGATCACATATGATATGTTGAATGCAAATTTAGTTTGAAATAGGATTTATTATTGATTGGATTTGTACGGGTTCAAATAAATACATCCCTATAAAGATTCGTTTCGGCATGTGTGTTGTCTCTGTACGTCTCGATTGGGTATTTGGTGAATTGTGTTCAATCGTGTTGTTCAGCAAAGAAAATCGAGTACACAATACTACTTTTGGTCGAATGCAAGATGCACTGTATATTTGACTAAAAGAAAGACAGTAACGTCGTCTTTCATTTGACAATCAATTAGGATGAGTTGGCAAGAGCAGTTTGAAGCTTTCAAAGACTCCAGACCAGACTTGCAGAGTTCAGATGATGTGGATGATGTCAGGCTTTGACTTCCTCGCCAACACGAGCACCTCAATCACGTGAGCGTGTTTTTGTGAACGCGTGTGTGTGTGTGTGTGTGTGTGTGTGTGTGTGTGTGTGTGTGTGTGTGTGTGTGTGTGTGTTGTGTGTGTGTGTGTGTGAGTGTCTACATCTTTTCACTTGTGTGTGATTGTTTGGAAAGGAGTGGCAATCAGTTCTGTTTCAGTGAGTGTGTGTGTGCGTGTGCGCGTGCGCGCGTGTGGCTGTGTGAGAGTGTGTTTCCGTGCTTCTGCGCATGTCAGTGTGCTGTTGCTGTGGGTGTATGTGCGTGAGATAGAAAGAAGAAAAAAGGGAAAGGAGTGAGGGAAGGAAAGTGTGTGTGTGTGTGTGTGTGTGTGTGTGTGTGTGTGTGTGTGTGTGTGTGTGTGTGTGTGTGTGTGTGTGTGTGTGTGTGTGTGTGTGTGAATGTGATTGCGCGTGTGCGTGAATGTGAGTGCGTGTGCGCGTGGCGTGTGTGCGTGCGCGCATTTGTGAAACAGACAGGCAGGCAGGCAGACAGACAGACACACACACAGACAGGGAGGAGGGAGGGAAAGAGCAAGCAGAATAATGTGTGTGCGCGTGTGGTGTGTGTGTAGAGAGAGAGAGAGAGAGAGAGAGAGAGAGAGAGAGAGAGAGAGAGAGAGAGAGAGAGAGAGAGAGAATGAGCTTGAGAAGAAAAAGTGAAAGAGGACATGTATGTGTGTGCTTGTGTGACTGTGAGAGAGTGGGGGAAGGGTGCACATGTTGGCGTGTGTGCGTGTACGTGTATGGGTGTGTGCGTGTGTGTGTGTGTGTGTGTGTGTGTGTGTGTGTGTGTGTGTGTGTGCTTGCTTGCGTAGGAGGGAGTGTGCATAAATGCATGTGTTTATGTGTGTGTGTGCCTGACATAGACGAGAGAGTGTGCGTGTACGTGTGTGCGCGTGTGTTTGTGTCTTTGTGTGCGTGTGTTTGTGTGAGAGTGTGTGTATGTGCACATACACACACACTCACACATTGGCGTGTGTGTGTGTGTGTGTGTGTATGTGTGCGCTCGAGCAGTGAGTTACACTAGCACAATATGTGCCTGTCTTGAATGAAAAGGAAATGAATGTTGTGTGTCGCGCGCGCGCGTGTGTGTGTGTGTGTGTGTGTGTGTGTGTGTGTGTGTGTGTGTGTGTGTGTGTGTGTGTGTGTGTGTGTGTGTGTGTGTGTGTGTGTGTTAGCGTGTTTGTCTGGTTATGTGCTAGTGAGTGTGTGTCCTTTATTGGAACTGTCTGTGTGGTTGTGTGTGTGCATGCAATTGGTGAAACTGTAATTGTGTGTTGCTAATGTGCACTACTTTTGTTCATGATTGTTTCTCTACATTGCAAACTAGGTTTGCATGTGTGTGTATGTACGTTTGTTGTTGCGTAGTTGTGTTTACCTGTGTGTGTGTGTTTTGCTCTACTCTCTCTGAGTTGTGTTGAAACAGTGAGTGGAGTTGCCATTTTTATTTTAATGTATTACTGCTGCCACTGTACTACAGTAATTATCCTAAACGCATTTGTAGCACAATACACATTTTGGAGTTCAATCTAAAGTATCTAAAGCACAGGTGTCAAAGTCAAGGCCCGCGGGCCAAATCCGGCCCGCCACATCATTTTTTTTCGGCCCGCGAAAGCTAATCAAACTTGTTAAATTCCACGATGATTGCTAAAATCTGAGCCAAAATTTCATATTTTTGGATGTCAACCACAATAAAAGTCATTATTCTTGACTTCAGATTTGAAAACGAGTTATTCATTAATTTGCTGTGTGCTCTATATGTAATATTTGAAGGGATTTAAACATTCTAATGGGTTTCCCAAATTCATAATGAATTTAACAACTTTGATTTGCTTTCGCGGGCCGAAAAAAATGATGTGGCGGGCCGGATTTGGCCCGCGGGCCTTGACTTTGACACCTGTGATCTAGTGGGTAACTATGTCGTGAGTTTTGAAAGGCCTTTGAAATAAAATGTATTATTATTATTATTATTATTATTATTATTATTATTATTATTATTATTATTATTATTATTATTATTATTATTATTATTATTATTATTAGCTAGCCTTCTATCTATTTAAGTTACTTCCAGGTTGAGTGAACATTGGCGCGTGTGGCTGCCGCTGCTCACCCACTGAAAAACCTATCGTGTGACTGTAAAGTGACTTTGACAGTTTTGAAAGGCCGTAATAAATGAAATTTATTATTATTATTATTATTATTATTATTATTAAAATGTTAAGAAAGAACGGAGATGCCCGTGATCCCCGAAAATACATATTGACCTCTATTTTCATGTGCTGAGAAGTGCGAATGTTGATGGTTTCGAATTTTAGGACCCACAGAATATTGCGTTTTAGGACTACATAAACATTCAATTCAGCGTTAGAAACATTAGACTCTCCTCTTTCATCAGAATACAAGAGTTAATTCCTAAATTATTCGGGTCTTGGGTTATATGAGCTTGAAAGGAGGGTGGCTGTCCAAAATACAATGCAATACATACATATTGGTTTATATAGCGCTTTAACAACTGCTGAAGCTGGAACAAACTGCTAACATGGAAAAAAGATACATTCTGCCCCCTTGTGGAAAACAAAAAAACATTGCCAGAGGCTGTGGCCAGCACTTTATCAGCACCCAATCATGAAAAAACAAAACCCGAACAAATTCGGGAATGGCGCTCTATGTCATATTTTCAATTCTCGAATACATTTGTGAATGGCAGTGAATGCCTTAAATGTGCTTTTAGGTTACCTTATGTAGTGGGCCAGTCCTCCACCCTGAGAATTTGTGTCCCTTTGTGAACCTCTTCAGTGTGCGGTTTGAATTTGTTGTAGTTATTGAAATTGTATTTTCTTCCATTTATTCATTTTGCTTCAATGATGTTTAATAGTTTAGATCTTTAACTACGAAATATCACTCTGTATTGGCTGCCCCTGACGTTAACCAAACTATCTGCTCTATATGCTATACTGCTTTCTGTGGCCTCAAGCCGGAAGGAGTGGCACAGACATACATAATCCCACAAACACACACACACACGCAATCGTACACACAACACCCCTATAACCCCCCTACACACACCATTGGTGTGACTTCCTGATTACCTGCATCTCATTTTCATCACCCCCACTGATATCCCTATACAGTACAACATCAGTACAGGAAAGACTGTTTTTTTTTCGCTTTGTGCTTCGATGTTCAGGCTTTATGGCAACTAACAATTTCCTCTGATTGTATTTTGTAGAAATGAGCATAAAGTGGGGTGGCCCAGTATCGAGTGGTTAGCACGCCGACTTCACAGTGCAGAGCTCGTTAGTTCAAAACCCGCTCCGGCCTTCTTATGTGGAGCTTGCATGTTGTCCCCGGGCCCGTGTGGGTTTTTTTGCAGGTCCTTCGGTTTCCTTCCACATTCCAAAAACATGCATGGCA
>NC_142743.1:20942906-20962906 GCF_051943395.1 Hippocampus bargibanti
ACCTTCTCATCCTTGAATCACCACAGTAATCATCAATCAATTGAATTTTCTATTGCTAGGGTAATATTGACGTGAGGGTCAGCGGTGAGAGTCTTCCACATAGCATATGTCCTCTCATGAGCGCCGGTTGCTCTTTTGACCGCTCCGTTTGGCATCTGCTGCCCGTAGCCTGCCTACATCTGCATTCTAATGCACATATCCTGCTGGGATGTTAACTTTAGGCCCTTCGTAATTGATGGCTTCCACACTTCAGCCGCCTCCTCCCCAACCCCTTGCCCTCTCCCCACCGATTGTTTGTATATCTCTGTGGTTTGGGGGTCTTTGACTCGGCCATTGTTCTTTTATGGCGGAATCATAATAGACTAAAGTAGGGGGGAGCAAAGAGAAAGAAGCCATGGAGTAGATAAAAAGAGAGTCACCGCTGATATTTAGTGAACTCTGAAGGGGGAGGCTTCATTCTCATTCTGCGAGTTTGGCACATGCCTTCTGTTACTAAGTGGCAGTGTATTGAAAGAGGGTCTTACATTTCCCATTCTGCGTCTCTGCTAGGTGCCTAGACTTACAACCCCGGCAGCTGCTGGGCCTTCTATGCTGCTATAGACTTCTCTCCACAGGTGAGCTGCGGAGATTCCTGGTTTCCACTCTACAGAGCCCCTTTCAAGTGGTCCACTGTGTATGTTTGTCTACGTGCACCCCTCGCACTAAACGCGACAGGAACAGTAACGTTCAGTGCCTTATACAGTGCTTGCTCCACCTGCAATTGGATGCAAAAAAGTGGATCATGGCATACGTTAGATCTGGGATGGGGAAACATGCTATGGTGCGCATGCCACCACACTCTGAAGGGGCTTTTGTTTCATAAAAAAAGTTTCAAGAAATTATTCAAAAGTTATTTTTCATTGATAAAACACACTAATTCTTGAAAAGGCCTTGATTACTATTCAATACAAGTTTTACATGAAAAATGAGGTAAAAGGTTGGAGGAAAATAATAATCACAGCAAAAAAATGTAAATTTCCAAATACTGAATGAACAAATGTTGAAAAATAAAGAATTTAAAAAAAAGAAAAATCTGTAAATATGCAAACCTGTCGTTTTTAGCTTTAATATAAATAGGCTATATATTATTTCGCCTCATGTTTTTAGTGGACTTCGAATGATATGCAGGACAAACATCATACCTCAATCAATGTATAATTTGGAGTCAGGTAATTTTTTTTTTTTTTGGGGGGGGGGGGCGTGGAATGCATAAAATGAGTTTTTGCGCTTAATGTTAGTTTCTCGTTCAGCAGTTTTGTGCCATCCTTGAATGCAATTTTTTTTCATGCAAGTGAAATTATGACATTCTCCAACATGTAAAATTGGCCATCTCAGCCTTAGATGAAGTTTCTTTTTTTTTTTGGAAAACAAATCAAAAATGAACAGGCAAGTCCTTAAGTCCACAAGACCTTAGTTCAACAAGTATCAAAGTAGCGCTGAGCGTGTGTATTGCTATATCATTGTTTTTGAGCAGCCTCAGCAAGGGGTTTGAAGAGTAAAACAACTGGAGACGGGAAAAGAATATACACAGCAAGTTGATCTATTTGACAAAAAAAAAGACACACACTGAAAGCAGTAACGCTTCACAGATGTCATTAATGAGTTTTTTTTTCACTTTTAACACAGTTAAGAATGGTAAAATGGAACTAAATATATTTCATTTAGCACTTAAAATGCACACTAAAACTGCTGGCAATGCACATTAGGTGAATTGGATAAAAAAAAACGAATAAACCAATGGATTATTTATTAGATCTACACAGTACATTGGGTAGAAATAACCCTTACTGATGAGATAAAGATACAAGAACTGGATTACCAGGTAACAGAAACAGTGACAGAACATTGTAGTTCAATATACAGTGAGACCTCAATTGACAAACACCCTATCTTACAAACTTTTCGTCTTACAAACGTCAAATTGAAAGGAGCTAGCAGGAGACAGTGTATGAGGGTATTATCGCTGGGAAAGCACGGCAACTTCACTACATCAACGACCATCACAAAGGTAAATAAAACGACTTTATTATACTCTACAGTTTATTTCTTTAATTAGAATACAATAGCACATTTTTATACATAAAATCATGTATATTTTGTGTAGTTTTATGGCTTATTTAGTAGAAAATTATGTTTCATGGGGACCTGGAAACGGATTATTCCCATTTTTAATGGTTCCCTATGGGAAATTAATATTTGGAAGACACACTTTTTTGCCTGACACACTTTCTGGGAACCAATTAAGTTTGTAAACTGGGGTATCACTCTAATGCTAATTTCATTGTCAACATTTTGAAAGAAGAATAAACAAATTTCGCACGTGAAGGGTTTCAACGGCAACTCAATTGCATATGTTTGGGATAAATTTATTTATGTTTTTGATAATAGATGGACTTTCTGATGTGACCCTCCCATTTTGGACGTCACAGTGGTGTTCGATACTGGCTCCAGAGTTCTCCCTGTTCCTGCGTGGGTTTTCTCCGGGTACTCTGGCTTTCTCCCATTTCTTCGAAAACACATGCTTTAAACAAGGTAATAGAAAACCTAAAATTATCCCGAGGTGTGATTGTGAGCGCGAATGTTTGTTGGTCTGCATGTGCTCTGGCAACCAGTTCACAGGGTCCTCAAAGACGGCTGTGGTAGGCTCCAGCAGGCCCGCGACCCTCGTGAGGATGAGCGCTTTAGAAAATGGTTTGTGCAAAAGTCAGCGTCAACCATTTTAAGCAGTTTGATGAGCCACCTTAATTAAAAAGCGTTTGTTGTTTTGATCAGGGCAGGTTTGCGCACCTTTTACTTCGTCTGAAGTCGCTGGCGTAATCTCCCCTTGCTTATTTTCTTCTTTTTCTCTCGTGTGTGATGTGAGCTGTTACATATTACTCCTGAGGTGTGGTGCCTCTTCCCTCAAAGGCCTCCACTGTTTCCCCCAAAGTGCTGCCAAGCTGGGCTATCTATTCATTTGGTTACTTAAGTGTAATTGCTCGCCTTTGAAGCCTCAGAGAGGCAAATCATTTGCTTTGGCCCTGGGGCAGTAATGGTCACCGAGACAGCGACCCCCTCCCGGTCCGAGAGCGTCGCAGAGACCGCGAGAGGCCAGAACCCATACAGAGAAGAAATAATACAAGCAGGGCCGCTCAATTTCACCTCCCTTTTCATCCCATTCTTTGAAAACTTTTTTATTAACAACAGCTTTCTCTCTCAAACCGGGGCGCCAGGAGAGGGGGGGGGGGAGGCGGCACAGGGAGGGGCGGGGCGGGTCGGGGGTGGTGGCATGAGAGGATATCGGCGGCAGGGGAGGCGGAGGAGGTGGAGGGACTGCCAGTCCCCCCGTTGATGTCTGCCGGATTCTCACACACTCTCGTGCTCGCTCACATGCACACATCATCAATAGTGACAGGTCAAGGAGGCACTGCACCCCTTCCCCGTCTACTCTCCCCCATGCTTCACATCGCTAAACAGGGTCTCAAGTTTCATATTCCACAGGTTTTGCACACACACACACACACACACGCGCACGCACACGCGCGCGCGCACACACACACACACACACACACACACACACACACACACACACACACACACACATACACACTTATACACACACACACACCTATACACACACATCTACACACACACACACATATGCACACAAACATATACACACACACACACACACACACATGCACACACACACATATACACACACACACGCACGCACACACACACACACACACACACACACACACACACACACACACACACACACACACACACACACACACACACACACACACACATACATACATACATATATATATATATATATATATATATATATATATATATATATATATATATATATACACACACATATACGCACACATACATACACATATACACACACCTATACACACATCTACACACATATACGCACACACACATACACACACACACACACCTATACACACATCTACACACACATATGCACACACACACACATATATACACACACACAAACATATACAGTAAAGTCTCGTTATATCGATATTCAAGGGAGTCCGAAAAAATATCGATATAACCGGGACTATCGATATATCCGACCCTGTTTGCATGTAATTTTCTCCGTGCGTGCATAGAAATAGTATCGATATAACCGGGACTATCGATATATCCGATATCGATATAACGAGACTTTACTGTACATACACACACGCGCACGCGCACACGCACACGCACACACACTCAGTAAAATATTAATTTATTTACCTGTATATGCGCTCACTTTCAAACCATGACAGGCCATAAATACGGTCCATGCTACACAAAGAGCCCATTTAATGCTGAAAATTACTGCACCACTTACTGTAATTGTCACAACTCCAAGCACATTGACATTGTAATCTCATAATAGCATAATGGCGGCTGAAACTGTGTACAGGAGGACAATTAGAACTGTGTAGCACAGGAAAAACATTTTCCCATCCAAGTAAAGAGCGCGAAGATTGCGTGTGTGTGTGTACGTGTGTGTGCATTATGGTTTGCTTCGACTAAAAAAAATCCTGACCAACAGTCATGGCCAAATGTTTTGGCAGGGTCTCAAATGTCATGTTTCACTAACTTTGCTCCTTCAGAAATTCTGTTTGTAATTCACATTGATTCTGTGTTACTGCATCGTGCAGCTTTTCATAAATTCCCCCGAAAGTCCCAAAAGCCAGAATTGTCTTAGAAGATCATATATACACTACGTCAACACTCTATTGACTTATCTAAGAACAGCAGTCGGGAACCGATGGCTCGCGAGCCATATATGGCTCTTTTGATGATTGCATCTGCCTCGGCGATAAAATCACATACATATTTTTGCTTTTTCCGCTGTTCATTTCCGGTTTGGGCGGCAGTTGGCGGGAAGTGCATTTTTGATTGGATGATATTGACCTATGGCCGTTGATGTCGAAACAGGTAAACACCCCCTTTTAAATATGCCTGACGAGTAAAAAAAAAAACAAAGATTCGCCTTTGTGGAGAGAAAAAGTTCTGCCGTGATTCTAATTTGCAATGAAACAATACCATGAATGAAACAGTTGAATATTAGTGGCACTTTGACAAGTTCCATGCTAACGTTAGCATCAATATACTTCTGTGGGAGACAGCAGAAAGCAAGCGTGCAAGCTAGTGAGCCGTGTGCAGGCTAGCTAGCTAGCAGTAACTTCACCTATGGAACCGGCAGGTTGTCTTTCATTCCGATCGTTTTACTGGATTTTTTTTACCAATCATCTTGGCTCTTGGCTTACGAACTTTTCGGTTTACGAACGTTAGATTTATGAAAATTTTACCTTGGTATACAAACTATTTTTCGGGATACACACGGAGCTGCCACAATGAGCGATGTGTCGGTCGCGAACGATCCTGTTCTTCTAACAACAAAATGGCAGCCGACTGCATTTATTTATCTATTCCCCGCCCTCAGTCTTCGGTTAAAACCACGTGATTGGTCAAGAACGCAGCAGTGGGGGATGGGGTTATAGACAGAGAGAGAGTGAGGCCGTTCTCCAAAAAACAAAATGGCGTCTTCGGTTAAAGCCACGTGATTGGGGGTTGAACATTAGAGAGACAGGCAGACAGAGAGAGTGAGAAAACACACACACAGACACACACACACACACACACACACACACACACACACACACACACCCAGCTAAACAGATCACAATTGATGAACAGATACAATTATCACAGAGAAAGCACACACACACACACACACACACAAAGGTAAATAAAATGACTTTATTGTACAGTACAGTTTATTTCTTTAATCATAATACTATAGCACATTTATTATACATAAAATCAAGTCTATTTTGTGTAGTTTTAAGGCTTAGAAAATAGAAAATTATGTTCTATGCGGACCTGGGAACAGATTATTCTCATTTTAATGGTTTCCTATGGGAAATTAATTTTTGGGATACACACTTTTCGCCATACACACTCTGTCTGGGAGCCAATTAAGTTCATAAGCCAAGGTCCCACTGTATTTAAGATGATTTGGGGAGAAGCAGAAATAGTAAAGTTAGCAGAACACCAAATATCTCAAATGGTTTCAAAAATACGGCGCATCATCCTGGTTCATAGCATTAAAGCAGTCATAAAGTCCACATGCTATTCGCAAGCTGTGATTTGATGTTTTAATTTGAACATTAACGTCTTGTAAATAGCGTGGTTGTTTTCAAGGTGCTAGGGCCAAACCAGCAAAGCACGTTATGAATGCTGCATTTTACTTACATCGTTGTGACTCTGAGGTTTTTTTTTTAAAGAGAGGAGCATTCCCTGCAGTCAAGCCATGTGGTAACAATTCTTGGACATGTTATGGGTTTCTCCATGCCAAATAGCATACCTTCAGGCGATGTTTTCAGTGGACTATAAAAGTCAATAATGTAATTTTGATCTATTTTATCAGAGATCACCTTGCGCAAGCTATGTTGACACCTGACAAAAAAATTGATACGTTTCAGTTGTTTACATGCTCAGTGCACATTTTCAATATCTATCCTGTTGCGTGCCTTTGTTTGTTTGACTTGGGATGAACTATGCAGAGTCTTGTAATGAGTGAGTCTTGTAATATTGGATGATTCAAAAGTTAAAGTAAGATACTAAAGGTCAGGGTCTGTGAAGCCCTGAGAGGGTTCTAGGAGATACTTTTAAAAAGTCCGACCTTCGCATCCTAGCGTAACGCTGACACAGTAGCAAACTATGCTGAGTGGTCCAACATCAGCTCCATGACTCACCGCTGACCTTGCAATACCTTTCCAGACCCATTTACGAACCTTAAGGGACCGTCCCACGGCCCTGAACCCGTATGGGACTCCATGATACTAAACATACCCGAGAACCTAGTGTGAATCTGCATAAACATATACGCATAACAGAAAAAAAAACGGAGAGAACTTTCCGACAATAGGCCAGCAATCACAGAAAGAACCACATCAAGGTGGAACAATGGAGGACATTACCTCAGGTTTTCCATTGTGAAGGCTATTTTCTACTAGGGCCGATCACACGCATGACTGGAGGCCCGCTGGGTGGAATTGCTCATGCTAATGGCACCGCACACTTTTGCAGCAGGAAATGGGACAGCCGCGTCGTAACTGCTAAAACTCAAATTGCATCATGATGTGACGAAGAAAAACAAGCTTTGCAAACAGAGCGACTGAGAATGTAGCAGTTTTGTGGAAAGTAAATAAATGAAATGCCCCAAATGTTGGATGGCTTGTAAAACCTAATTAAGGCTCACAATATTAACTCTGTAATTTGCTCGTCTGAAGAGTCTTTAGGCGTGTCCCTGGTTTGGTTTAATGGGATACAAACTACACTTAATGAGACAAATAGTGAACCAAAGTTATGCCTTGCTAAATGTTGGTTGTGGAAGCTGGAAAGTTCTTTGAACTCTGTTGGGAGATCCATCATCTCAATGATGTGTTTTACATCCTTTTGGTAAGTGAAAAGAATGGAGGCCTTCTATAAGGCACAATGGCTGCCATAGTGCCGTGCATTACAAAACATGGACGTAATTTAACATCAGAAGAAAATTACAGTGAGAAGTATTTCGTGGAGCTGTTGCTTGTGATGTTTGGTGAAAGCCGTCAAAGATCACAACACAATTTTCCTGAGATAAAATGTGGCGGACAGGTAGGCCTCATTGAGCACGCTGGAGGAAACGGCGTCCGTCATCTAGAGCGGCCACTCAGAAAGGCGAGCTTCCATCCTGCACGGGTGTCTGACTTTGTCGACCAAATGCTTTTTCTCGTTATAATAACAATATTAATACATTTTATTTCTAAGCGCCTTTCAAAACTCTCAAGGACACTTTACAGTCATGTGATAAGAGCTAGCTAGCTGGCTATCTATTAGTTATACAGCTATCTAGCTCGCTAGCTGTCTAGCAGGCTATCTTTTGTATTTTATGTGTAATTGTTTTTTATTTATTACTGTATCTATGCTTGTCTATGACTTATTATTATTATTATTATTATTATTATTATTATTATTATTATTATCATCTATTAGCTAGCTAGCTTTCTATGTATTTGAGTTACTTTCGGGTTGAGTGAACGCTGGCACGTGTGACTGCCGCTGCTCACTCACAGAAAAACTTATAATGTGACTAAAAGTGACAGTTTTGAAAGGCGCTTATAAAATTTATTATTATTATTATTATTATTATTATTTTTATAAGCAACTTTCGAAACCCTCAAGGTCGCTTACAGTCAGAGGTTAAGTTTTTCTGTGAGTGAGCACACGCGCCAGCGTTCACTCAATAACTTAAATAGATAGAAAGCTAGCTAGCCAACAGATAGCGAATAACTAGCTAGCTAGATAGCTAGCTAGCCAGCTATATCGCGACATAGCTAATAGCTAGCTAGCTATATACTTGGCCAGTATCTACTGTTCACATGTTTGGTATCCTCAAGAAAAGGAAGCCATAAATTCATAACTGTGCTAACCAGTATTAGCATGTAGCCACACTAAGCAAACAGCTCATTCACTCATTAACTCATTCACTGCCAGACGATGTGCAAAAATGTGTCTACTCCAGTGCCAGGGTTTTTGTCATTGTCACTCGAATACCAGAACCAGGAAAATGTGAAATTGGGTATTGATGTGTAATTTTAAAAGTTGTACTGCTTTTAGTTCATATTTCTGTCTGAAAAAGGAAAGATGATCGTGAGTGACATGCTAGCTGTCACATTGTTTGAGGTTTTTTGCCAAATGTAATCAAATTTTGGATGGTTTAGAAAGTGATCGTCATGGTGTACTGCCTTACGCAAAACATTTGACAATGGTGCACTTTGAATGGAAAAATGACCAAATCCTCCCGTACTAAAGTATGACTATAATTATTTTCTTTATAAAAACAAAACAAAAAACTGAAATAAACATCCCCCGGGAGAAATAAGTTCCGTGCGACAATATAAACTTTCCTATTACATGATGCAGTTGTCATGTGCTCAAATCTGTTTGTTTTGTCATGTTGCTGGAGGCTTGTTTTGCGTTTGTGCAGCAAACCCCATTTCAATTAAGCATGATGAAACACATGTGTCCTTTATCGAGGCCAAACATCTTTGAGCGTTGGCCTTTGAAATGACACTGGCTCCATGGCATGATTTGGCTTCAACAGGGCTTCTCCCCCTTCCCTAAAGTGCTTGTTGGTGTGGATCACTTGATTCCGATGCATTTTTTTTTACTGATTCGGGAAAATGCATCAGTGAAAATGCTGATAATTGAAACTATAGTACATAGTGACCCTAAAATATGCGTACCCATGAAAATTACAATTGTGGCTTTAATTAAAAAGCTATTTATTTCAAATTACAACTACACATTATTCAGTTTATGGAAGACCAGTCACCAGAGTTTCAGCTATTTCTGTCGATCTTTTGTCAGAACTATTTGAATCATATTCATAACTGGATGTGTAACAAAAAAAAGCATATTGTCCGAATCTGAAGCCATTGTTTTGATTCTCCAGCAATGCAAGACGTCTTAGCGTAACGTCACGAACTGGGGGCGGGACTTTCTAAAAATGCCGAATTCGCAGCTCAATTTTTTTGCAGATTTTGGACACTTTAAGTCATTTTTATTGGTGTTTTGTATTTGAATAAAAATATACTGCGTGTTTGGGGTATTTTAGATGCTATAGAACGTTTATGTGATGTCAGAACAAAAAAGTGACGTCGGTTGCCCTTTAACTTTGACTGCTCCCTCTTATGTAACGGCTTTCGCTACATATACCAAACCGTGCCGGCGTGCTCTTGCAAGCTCGTGTAAGGTCACTGATCTTTTGACTTCGGACAAGAAAAATGATGCCATAAACGCTCTGAGTGGGTGCGACAAGTTCCAGTGATCAAAACCAGCTGCCAATTAACTTAATGACTGAATCTATCACATTCAATTAGAGGGAGTCGACGAGCCGCCAATCCAGGCCCTCGCTTCACTCGTGAAACAAAAACACAAACCGAGTGATCACTTTAGGAGCTATGTCTGTCTTTGTGATCCTTATCTGGAAGGTCCTGTGTCGTATTTGAGGCACCCTCTCCACCCCCACACACCCCCGCCCATACGGGTCCCAAGGATGAAATACCGCATGGAAGGGATCACCTCAACCTCTGGAATCCGTCGTCCGCTTTTTGTCTTGCTCGGCTGACAAATGGTTTCCAACAGCACCCAGAGAGAAATTGCCTTGACGTGTGACTGTGGAGAGAATAGGAGCAAAATATAAGCGATCAATCCATTTTAAGTAAGATAGATGATCCAAGCGAGAGCCACTTTCGCTCACTAAAGGGTCTTCTATTATTCCCTAGAGGAGCGGCTATCAGACGGGGGGTTTACTCCATGGTCAGTGTCTTTAACCCCACATGATAACACTGAGCCCAGCCATAAAGAATTGGCCCCTTTAACTGATCCATTAGCGTGTGATCCCTGGGAGCGGACCCGGCGGTGTCTACTGAAACTTACCAGCAAACCTTGAAAGGAAACAGCATGGCAGACGAGCGGCAAGATCAAAGCGTGTGTCCTTCCTTCTCTTCCTCGGCTCTCCTTCTTTATCTGCTGCTCTTCCATCCTGCAGACATGCCTGTGAATCAGTCTTCAACTATTCAGGTGTATTGGCGCATATGAATGCCATGTTTTTCAAAAATGGTTTAATTATTTAATGTCATTAATTATGAGGCCAGCTTACATTTAATACGCAGTTCTTAAAATTCTCTTTAAAAATAATGGAAAGAAATTTGCTACAGGATATAAATAATAATAATACATTTTATTTTCAAGGACACTTTACAGTAACAGACAAGCATAGAAAAAAAAACAGATACTGTACAATAATAAATAAAGTACAATTATAAATAGAAACAAGAGATAAAGCTACACAGAAAATGCGTTTTTAAATAGGTGGGTTTTGAGATGGGATTTGAAGGTGGGAAGAGAATCAATGTTACGAATCTTGGGAGGAAGTGAGTTCCAACTATCTGCAAATCCTCTGAGAACATGTTTGCTAATCTGGACCAGCAAACAGGAAAAACGTATGCCATCGTGTCTCCTTGCCAGTTCATAACGTTAGACGGAAAAAAAAAAGCTATTTATATTTCATATTAGCTATATAACTAGCTTGCTATCTATTAGCTATATAGCTAGCTACCTAGCTATTTGATTCAGGAAACATATTAGCTATCTAGCTAGCTTGCTATCTATTAGCTGTCTAGCTATATAGCTAGCTACCTAGCTATTTGAGTCAGGAAACATATTAGCTATCTAGCTAGCTTGCTATCTATTAGCTGTCTAGCTATCCATTCGCTAGCTAGCTAGCTATCTATTAGCCGTCTAGCTATCTATTAGCTAGCTATTATCTATCTAGCTATCTATTAGCCTGCTAGCTAATTTTCTATCTTTTTGATTTATTCCGGGTGTAGTGAACGCTGGCGCGGGTGGCGGCCGCTGCTCACCCATAGAAAAACGTATCCTGTGACATTCAAAACTCTCAAGGTCACTTTACAGTCACAGGATACGTTTTTCTGTGGGTGAGCAGTGGCAGCCACACGCGCCAGCGTTCACTCAACCCGGAATAAATCAAAAAGATAGAAAACTAGCTCAATAGAACTAACTCAAATAGAATAGTAAGACAAATAGATAGAAAGCTAGCTAGCAGGCCAATAGATAGCTAATAGCTAGTCAGCTAGATAGCTATTGTACGGTATTACAAAAAAAAGACAAAGAGAATAGATTTAGCACAATATTTCTTACTAATGTGTACATAAACAAAAGCGAAATGAAGCGAGGAAGGTGGTGCAGTGAATGTTGGAAAGGGGGGGGGGGGAACCGCACTTGCACATTTATTGAAGGGCTTTGGGACAAATAGTTAAACACACATACAGTATATACTGTACACTTGCGAGCAGCTGCTGTCAACCGCAACTCGTGTTCATCTTGGATGAACATGTGGCTCTTCTGCTTCTTTTAAGTTCAACACTTGATCGATGTGAACAAAAAAAAAAAATGCTCCATTGGTCGAATTTACTCTTTGCTGGTTACCTATTCTACAGCTTGTATCGCAGAAAAAAAAAAGTGTGGTGTGTGAAAAAAGTCCAAGTGTGTGGTTGAAATCCATAAGGATGATAAGAACCATTTGACCCTTGTGGAAAATATCCAATGTTATTCCTTTCCCTTGTGTTTCCGCTCACTAGTCTTTTCATCGAAAGAATTTTTAACCACATTGCAACAGGGACTTAAAACCACAGGCAGGACAAAATCTTCAAGGTACGCACCGCGTCGACTGGGTTCCCACAGAAAAGCCGCCTATCAATATCAATATCTGCACATCTCTCCCTTCCATTTCTTTCGCAGCCAGTAAATCACCAAAGCTCACTTCTGGGCCCGTTAAAAGTGCGGAGTCTCCGACTAATTGATAACGTTACAATGTGGAAAATTGAAAACATCGGTGGGAGGAAGCCACTGGTGGTGGTGGTGGTGTGGGGGGGGGCACTGGTAATAAAAAGAAGTTGCATGGGAAAGTTTGGGAAGGAGAGTGAGCAGAGGCTGGTCACCAAGGGGGATGTTGAGCGGAGGGATGCTCTGAAAAAAAAATGAAAGGGAGGGAAGATCGGACCAACAAAGAAGAGAGATGGGAAATAGCGTGGAAGGTACCTGAGGACAACCACCGCTCACAAAGACAATGTTCTCTGTCTCATAGCACTGTCAGTTGGTACCGCCGTTGAATCGTTATCAAAGTAGCATAAATCAATACAATGAACTGCTTGTAGCACATGCTAATAACAAGTGTGTTAATATGAGAAAGACATTTTGAGGAAAAACATCCCTTCAATCATCTGTTACCTCTATTCCACCACGACAGGAAAAGTTTAGTCGAAACAGCTCCTTGTATGACGCAATGCCATATTACACCGCTGCAAAATACAAACACCACAGTAAACATATTCGTTAATTAATCCGCCATTTTGAAAATATGCACGGTGCTGCACTGGGACAGGAGGGAGTAATTTGTTTTTTTTTTGCCATAAATCAGGGTAGCCCCACTTCAACACCAAAGCACTTATTTTATATACAGTGATACCTTGGCTTATGAATTTAATTGGTTCCCAGAAAGTGTGTGTACCATTCAAATGAGAATAATATGTTCCCAGGTCACCATAAAACACACATTTTAAAGTAAATAAGTCTTAAAACTACACAAAATATACCTTATTTTATGTATAATAAATGTGCCATGGTATTGTAATTAAAGAAATAAACTGTACTGTATAATAAAGTCGTTTTATTTACCTTTGTGATGGAATTAATACCTTTTTGCATAAAGTGTCTCAAGGAGTCTAGTTTTAAAGGACAACCGACGTCACTTTTTTGTTTCCTGACATCAGAAAAACGTTTTATAGCATCTAAAATACCCAAAACACGCAAGCTGATATTTTTCGTCAAATGCAAAACACCAATAAAAATGACTTAAAGTGTCCAAAATCTGCAAAAAAATTGAGCTGTGAATTGGGCATTTTCAGAAAGTCCCGCCCCCAGTTCGTGACGTCACGCCAAGACATCTTGCATTGCTGGAGAATCAAAACAATGGCTTCAGATTCGGAAAATATGCTTTCCAGTTACACATCCAGTTATGAATATGATTCAAATAGTTCTGAAGAGGAAAGCATACATGTTTGCAATTGATTAAAGAATTTATTCCGTGCCATTTTGAGGCAACATTGGGGGTAAATGGCGACCTCTTGTAGACATGACAGTGTATTGCATTTCCACAGGCTGATAAATTCCTTATATGGAGCTTGGACGCCCTCTTCTGGCGCAACACGAGGTTTTCAGACCAAACGAGCATTGACGTGATGGAAGGACTGCTAGAAATGTGTCCTTTTTTTTCGGTCAGGGGCGTTCCTTCAGTGACGTCACATACTGACTCGTCGCCAACTCAAAAACAAGACTTCCGGAATATTCAGCGCGAGTCTTAAAACGTAAAATATAGCTATATGCTGTGGAATCTTTGTAAAATACGCTCAGTAGAAGTCATTTGAAGCTATTTTACAAATTATGGATACAACTTGTCCGGAGACGTCGGTTGTCCTTTAAGGCTTATTTAGCAGAAAATTATGTTTTATGGGGACCTGGAAACACATTATTCTCATTTTTAATAGTTTCCTAAGGGAAATTAATGTTTGGAAGAGATACTTTTTGCCTTACACACACTTTCTGGGAACCAATTAAGTTCGTAAGCTATATTATCACTATATTTGGCTGCCTATCAAATCACCTGCCAGTGAATTAATACTGGTAAATTCGCTCTCAAAGCCATTTTTGTGTGTATGTGCATGCATGTGTTATACGAGACCAGAGAGGGGTTTGTTGGCTCGGCAGTACACACAAGTGGACCCCATGGTGTCTCTCCGCGTCTTCCTCTTAATTACCCATCATTCCTCTCAGGGCTTGGCCCCTCACAAATTACGACACATTGTCCATCGCCAATCGCCCTGTCATCGTGCGGCTCCACATTACAGAGCACGGCTCATAGTGGGCCGAGAGCACAGTTGGGAGGGGGGCGTTGTGATGTGCACAGCACAACCTTCTTTGTGTGTATGTGTGTGTGTGTGTGTGTGTATGTGTGTGTGTGTGTGTGTGTGTGTGTGTGTGTGTGTGTGTGTGTGTGTGTGTATTAGTGGAGATGTCTTTTGTAGTGATTATAAACCTAAATGCACAACAGAGGCGATGACGAGGAAAGAAGCGACCTTCTGTTCTAACTTCATATACATTGAAAAAAGTTTTTTTGTTGCGTTTTCTGAATTTTATTCCATCAAGTGGTTAATCCACAGTTGTCAAAGTCAAGGCCCGCGGGCCAAATCCGGCCCGCCACATCATTTTTTTCGGCCCGCGAAAGCAAATGAAACTTGTTAAATTCCATGATGATTGCTAAAATCTGAGCCAAAATTTCATATTTTTGGATGTCAACCACAATAAAAGTCATTATTCTTGACTTCAGATTTGAAAACGAGTTATTCATTAATTTGCTGTGTGCTCTATATGTAATATTTGAAGGGCTTTAAACATTCTAATGGGTTCCCCAAATTCATAACGGCCCTCGAGAGGAAACCATAACTACAATGTGGCCCGCGGCAAAAAAATGACTTTGACACCCCTGGGTTAATCCATATGTAAGTAGAATATACGTCCACTTAATTGGATCACAGAAAGTGTGTTTCAGGCAAAAAGTATATCTTCCAAACATTAATTTCCCATAGGATTAAAAATGAGCATAATCTGTTTCCAGGTCCCCATAAAACATAATTTTCTACGAAATAAGCCTCAAAACTACACAAAATATACCTTATTTTATGTACAACAAATGTGATGTTGACATAAAGCCGAAAATAACAGCCCAACAAGTACATTCCCTTGATCGTGAATCAAGATTTTATAATGGCAACAATTTCCTTTGGGACAGATTATTTCTTTCCGTTTACAAGATTTTACTTTGAAGAAATTGTCTTGAAATCCAAACAAATTGTTGGCCAGTGTCCTGGAACAGACATTTATGTGACCAATCCTGGGTGCATGCCAACTCTTGCCCAGAGTCACCTCGGATAAGCAAGAAAACATCAAGCCCAATGGAAAATAGATGCGTAGTCTTTCATTATCTTCATTGTCGCATAAATATCTCAGCAATCAACACAAAAAAAGATGATCTGATAGTATTATTCAACAGTAAAAGCAGTATCGGCTCTTCTGAATGTGCCTCTTGTTCCATTTTATCAATACAGCTCGACTGGAACTTGTGTGCTTGCGGCGAGCGACATTGCCACTCAATTTACGTCTTCGGTATTCCCGCCTGCACAATTTTCTTCATCGAACAAGAGAAAGTCAGTTGGAAGGCCGACAATGTGCGCGCCAAGTGGTTGCATCAGCTGAATATTAAAAACGGATTGAAAAACAAACACGTAGTTAACTATAATTGGAGGCCTTGGCATTGAGGGCTTTTTCATTTTACAAGTTCTCTCTATTATTAGCCTAAATGTGAGTAAAACGCAAATTAATAATCACAAGCACATGCTGTACAAAGCGTGGAATTTTATGATGGGACGTTAGGTGTGAATGGGATTAAAAAGCGCAATAACGGCCGCTGGAGCTCTTCATCCAACATGGTGGAATGGCACTTTTTATAGGTGAAAATACGGCTTTACATTTAATTCAAAATCATAATCACCTGGACTTTTTTTTTCAGGGGGGGGGGGGGACTAGAGCGTTTGCTCAACTTTCCATGTCGCCTGAAAAATAACCACAGTGTGTCACGTGCACAAAGAATGTCACACCCCGCAGCTCCCCCAAACAAATACCTCTTAATTATAAGCAATCCCCCATAAGTGCTGACTGTGACACATGAAAGCACCAGAAAAAGTTTGAATTTGAGGTTTGGGATGAAGCGTGATGTGACTCGGCAGTAAAAAAAATAAAAATTTGCCGCCCACCAATCTCGTAAGCCCCAGCTCTAGGGTTCGAATCCTGTTTAAAAATTGCAGTTGTGTTTGTTCCCACATAAAAAAATAAGCATTTGGAAACGGGCTGATTAATTCCTCACACGGAGCTTAGTCGCCATTTTCTGCCTCTTTTTTGACGTTTTGGCGTGACGTCATGAACTGGGGGCGGGACTTTCTGAAAATGCCCAATTTTTTGCAGATTTTGGACACTTTAAGTCATTTTTATTGGTGTTTTGCATTTGACTAAAAATATCATACTGCGTGTTTTGGGTATTTTAGAAGCTATAAAACGTTTTTCTGATGTCAGTTAGGAAACAAAAAAGTGATGTCGGTTGTCCTTTAATCATCATCATCAGTTTGTTGTTGCCATTACATTTTCTGTTGGCTTGACTTTTTTTTTAACAGTGTGGCTAGATGAAAGGGTACTCATTGAATTCAAACACTTCCTTCCCATGTACCGGTAATTCCCTCTATCATCCAGGATGGGAACGCAAAGGGGGTGATGTACATTTGGTACTGATTAAGAGAAGGCATTTTTTTTAAAGAACGATTCAGGGGGCTTGGAGACCACAGAAGTCCCACACATGCATCAGAAGGCTCCTTCTAATTTAAATGTCTAAGAATTCGCCGCCTCGTGCCAGAAAGTCTCAGCCTCGGTGAAAATAAATGGCATAGGGCAGTGCGCACTAAGCCCCATTTGTAAGCTATTAAAATATTTTCGATGTGACATATTAATTAAGAGCATTGCCTTAAAGCTTCATGACGTAGCCACAGGACACCAATACATTCACTGACGATGGCTTTCAATCATCTGTAACTCATCATGCCATTTACAAAACAGCCACACATCTCTTGAGATGACTCATGTTGTGTTTTACTGCAAGTTCGAGTTCACTCCCTCATCCCAAAACACGCAAGAGTGACCAGCAACCCAGAAGAAAAGTACTACTGGACAGTCAATATGCTCTGTAAATATATCGACAAAATATTTTTCTTTGAATTACACCAAATCTGATTGTCCAGCCATTTAAACGGCGAAAAAGATCAAGTTCTAAATGCACACCTGACCTCCGTCATAAAATCTGCATAGCCAAGGTATTCATGCCAAGTTGCCATAGAGATATTGCTTTAACATGTGCTCTTATTGTGCACGTACCGTATTTATTTGAGTATAACGCGCACCCCTAATTTTCAATTAAAAAATCAGTATAAAATTTTGTTTCACTTTTTCTCGGCTCAAACCAAGCATAATAATAATACTACACTTAATTTCTAAGCTTTCAAAATTCTCAAGGGCACTGCAGTGACGGGATAAGAACTTTTTTGTAGCTAGCGAGCTAGCCAGCTAATAATAATAATACAATTCATTTTAAGCGCCTTTCAAAGCTCTCAAGGACACTTTACAGTCACAGACAAGCATAGGTACTATAATAAATAAAATTCAATCACAAATAGAATATAGTAAATAAAATACAGTTATAAATAGAAACAAGAGAAAGAGCTACAGAAAATGCGATCCTAAATAATCATTTATTGACAATGTGAACACTGAATGACAATGTAAACACTGAATCGAAACTCTGGATATTTGTAATTATACAAAACAGCAATGCTTAACTCACGTTTCAGTGTGGGCGAGGTGAGGAAAGGAAATGAAGCGTAGCTAAAGAAATGGTAATCAACAATTAAAAAAAAAAGGAATGCGAGTCATCCGGGTCTTTCCGAGAATCGGGCGAGAATAGCAATGGAAACGCTGCCCCCTCCTGGAAGGGATAAAGAATTAAAGTAAAGTCTGGTTATATCGATATTCTCAGGAGTCAGAAAAAATATCGATATAACCGGTATATGCGTTCATAGAAATAGTATCGTAATAAGCAGTACTATCGATATAACGAGACTTTACTGTATATTATTATGAGCGAGTTGCTTGTTCTGTAGCCACAAAGGGACATAAGTCTTCTTATGCCGGTCCCAAGCCCGGATAAATACAGAGGGTTGTGTCAGGAAGGGCATCCAACGTAAAAGCTGGGCCAAAACAAACATGCGTATCATACATCTGAAGATGGAGGTTACTGATTCGCTGCGGCGAAAAGAGGATATCATTATTTTTGCTGTTCAAAGATGACAACAGTGATTGTTATTTTTTTTAGACATAAAAAACAAACAGGATCTCGTAATGTGTTTGCGTCACTGACACTAATCGCTGCAGACGCGTCGTCTTCAGTCACGTGGACTGTCTTTGTATCACTCAGAGAATTACAGCTCTAATAACTTTGATCCCAAGGCCATGTAGCGTCACTAAAATGTTTACAACAGAGGGCAGAAAGCTCCTTTGGAGAAGCCGTGTATTCATTACACAGCCTTTGACTCGATTCACAGTGTGTAAATAGATCTATTTCATTATGGAAACCACTCAAATATTTGTTTCAGCCCCCGAGCCCCTTCCATAATGTAAATTGCTGCAAGCTGTTGCACTTGGAAACGGCATATTCTCATGATGCCTGTCTCCCCTCACACAAATCACAACTAAAGGTCACATTGAAATGATAATCGGCAGTCTAATTTACTCCACGAATATCGCACCCCCCCCAACCCTTTCAGGAAGTTCTTGGTGTTCAATGGGATTGATCAATTCTCATGTTTGCTTTTAAATCACTCTCAAGGCGTACACGAATAAAAGGAAGATATCAGCGGATGTCATGTTCAGAATGCAATTGAGATAAGCAAAAAACACCGCCGCAGTGTCATTCTGTCACCTTATACAAATACGGGCCACAACCTTGTAATTTAGCCACATGCACAAAATCACACTTGTCTCATCACATTTTTTTTGTTTTATCCTTTCACCCATAAGGCTTAGAAAATTAGAACGTAGAAAATGATGTTTTATGGAGACCTGGGAACGGATTTTTCTCATTTTAATGTTTTCCTATGGGAAATTAATTTTTGGGATACACACTTTCGCCTTACGCACTAAACACCGCCGCAGTGTCATTCTGCAGTTGTACGACAGTGAGAGTGGCTGATTTTTGAATAAGGTGAAGTTTGGAGTACCCCTGCAGTTTAATCATATGTATATGCGTGTTATTGGCAGATTTTGCCAAGTCCTTGCCTAGTCTTCCTTAACGTATCAAAGTTGCATTTACTGTTCATACTTTTTTCACTGAACACGGTGAAAAAATGTTCCTGCTCGTCCAAAAATGATCCTAAACATTTGTTCTCTGAGAACTGTTAAAACCGCTGGATTTGAGCAGTTTTAACTTTAAGTCTAGAAATCGAGTCACATCATTAATTTGTCATTTGTATGATTTACCAAATTGATTTTGTAAAACCGTTTGGGTTCGGGAAATGGATGATTGGATTTAGTCTGCAATGAATGCCTTGTATTTTGAAAATCCGAACAAAGCAAAGAAGATCCGGTTCTTTTTGACCAAT